>NW_007577988.1:392265-406532 GCF_000690725.1 Stegastes partitus
TATATATATATAATCTTTTGAAACTTTACGTCTTTTGAAAGACATTTCCTGCTGCGATCTGCTAGCAATTTGGTGGTACCATGTTTGGCTTGTTTTTTTCTTAATGTAATGAACTGCTGTCCTGGAGATCTGTCTCTAGCTCATGTCAATTTCCAGCAGTGCCAAGATGGCTGCCTATGAGGCTTCACATAACTCTTTTAAAAAATTTTATTTTTTTTTTTAAATTGACACAAACTACAGATCACAATCAAAGAAAAAGAGAAAGAAAAATCATTTACAACAAAAATGCACAAACACAGTATTACAACCATAATATCCAGGGTTTACCAGCGAGTGTAGTTTACACATATTCATTAGTTAGGAGAAATTTTGAGATTAAAAGCACACGGTTTGTTCTGACAATCTCATCTATTTGTTTGAGCACTTCTTCTTTGTTATATCAATTTCTTCAATAAAAATCTGACTCTTAAAGGTTCCTGCAGTGGGATAAAAGAAATCATAGGTTCCTGAGCTTCTAAGCAGCTGCAGTACAGCCCTTGGTACAGCGTCAAACACTATTGCATACTCTATGGGTGGGACTGGAAACTGAAATGTGTTCATAAATTCTTGGCACGAGATTAATTGTCCACCATCATTAATAAGTTGCTTAACCCAAATAGTCTCATGATCAAACCACATCCTATAAAATTATGATTTGTTTTCATATAAAATATTTTCATTATTCCAAATATATATAAATATATATATTGTTTTGAGAGAAATTGTACTTGTCAATCAGTTTCTAGGCAAGTAAAGCTTGTTTATGAAAGTTTGATAGTTTGACCGCTAATATTTCTATCTTGTGATTGCATTTCAATTAAAAATGGATTCCGACAACAGCATTGAATATAAACTTAGAAAAACTATTCCAGATATTTTCTCTGTCTTCAATTAGTTTTGTTAACCACTACACTTTGAATGTATTGTTCATTTCAAAACTTAAAACCTCCATGCCTCCTTTACTTTAAGGGTTACATATGACTTTTATCTTTATATAGTAACATCTGTTCCTCCAGATAAAATTAGATAGAACCTGATGAAAGTGAAAGTGAACAAGAAATTGAAGAAAACCAGGGTGCTCTAATCATTTTTCCATGACTGTATATACATCAAGAAATATATTTATATCAATATAATTATGTGCTTTACTATTTTTCCAGTTTTTTTGTAAAACAGTAAATTTGAAAAATCACGGAAACAATAAAACTTATATTTTAGCATTCAAAATATCATTCCAGAGAAAGAGCTTCTACATACTTGTGTGTTAATCATGACAGAAATGACAGAGAGTAAAAAATAATTTGGTAATTACCAATGCTGTTAGTTTAGGGCAGCTGTGACCTAAACCTTACACTGGCCAGTGGTCCAACACGTTTGTTCAGAATCCCATTGAGCGTGTGCTGATGATGGCAGCAGCAGCTCTGTGTACCAGGGAGAGGGGCGGGGCTTGGTGACTGCAGGCGGCTCTGTATGGAGAGCTCCGCCGCAGGCAGCAGCCATCAGATCAGACCTCCTCCTGCCGGCCGTCGGAGGGGATTCCTCGTTTCCTGACTGAATACGGGAATCTTGAAGTGACCATGGCGCCAGGCCTGCCCGGTGTTGTTGTGCTGGCCCTGTGTGTGATCCTGTCCCCCGGTGTTTACGGTGAGTTAGTTTGCCTTTGCTCCTTCTTTTCTTCTCCCCTTGTTCCACCAACTGCGTACTGAGACGTTAGCTGCTGTGGGTAAGATTAGCTTCAAACAGGAGCTCAAACAAACCACGTTCAGGGCGATGTCACTGACGTTAGCGGTGAAACCAGAGCTCGCTGCTTGGTGAAGCTATCTGTTTTCTAAATAAAACACTGTCTTCGTTTTGTAACGTTCTTTTCTCGTAGCTAGCTAATGGATCCAGACACTCTTTGTATGATCTGGGGGTCAACACTGTTAAACACACATTGAACTAACGTGTAAGCAGTTAGTCATCACTTAGGCTTCAGTAGTTTCTAAAAGCTCACTTTACTTCTGTTTTCTCCGTCACGTGCCCACTTCCAGTACAAATATCGTTTTGTGAGGTGTTTCATAATGTGTGAATATGAACTGTTACAGCTGAGTTACTCACATTGTTACAGACTCAGTGGCTGGTTTATAAGGAGCAGGTCGGTCCTGAATGAAGGTTGTCATGTTCAGGTTTTAAAGAAACTTGATTGTTTGGGACGGTATTGAGGTATTTCTGTTGTTTCTTCACTCATGTTAATGAGTTAAAACTAGAAGCACCTATGTTACATAATTAACAACACCGGCCCCTAAAGTTTCCATAAAGTTGACTCAACAACTCTACAAACTATTTATTAAGCTGAATATTACAATGTTGATGAAGGTAAGATTTGTAACCGTCAGTAGACTTCTTTATTAGCTAAGTCCACCTCAGACACTGGTGTGTAAATAAGGGTGGACTGTATAACCTCTCTGTACATGTAGGATTACTTCTAACCATGGCCTTCAAACTGCTCCATGACTGTGTTACTTTCTCGTAGCATCGTGGCAACCAATTGTTAGTTTGATGACAACAAATATATCTGGATTATTAATATAGAAATGAACCAATAATCAGGAAATCCACCCATTTGGAGAGGCAAGATGAATAGCTGCTGATGGACCAATGAATTAATCAGCTAATTAGTTTTTATCTCTGGATTGCCACAGAAATAAGCCACCACACTGTTGTGAGCAGTGTGCTGAGGTCTGGGTGTGTGTCACTATTCTCCTCTCATGCGTTTCTCTCATTTCACCCATCACCGACATTTAACTCACGATTACAATTTTGTCATTAGTGGTAACAAGGCTAACGTTTCCTCTCCCTCTCTGCTCTGTTACAGGGGATCACTGTGACAGTTTGTGGCCACTTTCTAAAGAAGACCAAGAAGAATGGTATGCTGTTTTCATCTGTAATTCATAACAAATTGTCTTTTAGTACTTTGTGTGAGATTAAAAATTTCTGTTTTAGATGGTGAGACAGATATAAGTCGGTTTCTTTGTGTCTTTGTCCCCGTGGTATTACAGAAGATGCGTGCTCGTGGCCCAGAAACAGGAAGTAATGTCTTCCTGTACACGACCACCAACGTGAAACAAAAGTGTGCACCAGCTACAACAATCACTACTTTAAATATTCCTCACATTTATACACTGTGATACGTTACATGCTGAGTGCAGGATTGAAAGAATTATGAGTCTTCATGTGTGTCTTTATGTATGATTTGTATCTGTTTGTTGGAAGATGGCACACTTACTGCCGCAGTGGAGTGTGTTTGCATTTAATTCAACATCTTAATATATTTAGCAAATGCTGTGACTACTGCTGGCCAGTGCAAATCATTGTTTCATTGCTGCTAAGTGATCAGATAAAATGGTTAATCAATTATTCTGCTTCCTGCTGTTTAGTAAAGTACAGATCACATTAATGAACTACATCAGTAGGAATTATTGTTACATACCACTGGGATGTTCTGCACATTATCAATAAGATAATAGCATCATAAATACTCTTTTGCGTAATTTCACTTTGTTTCTTTTTCAGCAACTACAAAAATTTCGCTCACGGAAACTCACCGTTTCCCATGGTCATTGGTTTTGTGATCTCCGTCGTCATTATGCTGATCTTCATCTGCTGCTGTGTCTGTCCCTGCTGCTGCCTGTACAAAATATGCCGCAAGCCACGACGTAAGTAGTCCTCCACCAACAGCTAGTACTTCTTATTGTTGTCACTGATGCTTTTAGATGTACATCTAGCTGGTAGATCTTTGACAAAAAGTTTGACTTCCTTGATATTTACAGTGGTTTGGAGTCTTTAAAACAGAACATGGTTGGATTTATTGATGTTGCAGACCAAAACAAGTAGGCACCATAATGAGGGTCAATGTGAGGCACGCATTTTAAAAAATATATTTAGTGGCTATAACAGCAGAAAACCTTACAAGAATACTATTTATGATGAAATATGCGCGACCGCAAAACGTGCAAATAGCTCTTGAGACAGTAAAAAAATGAATCACTGGCAATTCAGGTCACATTTTTATGTATAGCAGTGATCTGACTGTTGTAACAGTTTTAGTAAGCTGTCGTTTTATTGCAACATCAGACCGACCCATGTATCACAACTGAAACGACCACATTAATAAGAGGTTAATCCTGCCTATTGTATAATATATTGACAGATTGTGGTCATATGCTGCTGCGTTTGCAACATGTTGCTGCACATGTGTAGGTTTCCTGCACACAACCAACAAGCAACATGTTTTTGAGCTGCTGCCTTGTTAACCTACATGCAGTGTCTGATTTTTGCCTCGTCCCAAACAAGTTAGACTCTTGGTTTCCAGTGTGTCGCAGTATTTGTCTGTGTCATTTTTCTAAGCAAAACTTTAGAGGACTGCTGGCCCACCCACCACATGACTTTCATTAATGCAGTGGTTTGGTCTTAACATAGACATTGAGACACAGTGAGCAAAGTAATCTAATGTTCCAAAAATCACCGCAATCTGCAAAGATTATGTAAACTCTGAAAGTGTGACGGTCACATTTGCGCGTCGCTGGCATGCTGCAGAAGGTTTTGCTTTTGTGAGATCCTTTGTGGTGAGCCATGCAGCCCACAGGTTGATGATTCAGTATAGTCAGAGATAATTGGTGTTTGGACTTCTTGCCTAACTTTGATGCTATTGTATTTACCTCACTGGAAAGATCATGCCCTTACTTGATTTTTGGTGCTGCTTACTTTCAGTGCTATGAATTCAGGTATATTTCTGATAAATTACATTTTCTGCACTTGCAAATGCTAGTTTTAAGATGCTTAGAAGCAGCTTTTTAGCAGCGTTTTATTTTGCAGTTTTAATGAAGTTGTCTTTTTAAAATCACATTTCGAGTATCTGTAAGTAATAAGTAAGCCTATATTTTTCTTCTTGTCAACAAACCTGAATTTTTTTTAGTGTGTGTAATATTGGAGGTGGAAGTGTGTACGCAACACTTTGTGAAGGCTCCTGACTCATAGTCATGTAGACATCCCAGTCTCAATAAACACCAATGCCTCCTCATGCTTGTTATAGTGACTAATTTAACCAAATTGACCAAGATTGAAACAATAGACATCTGTGCTCTATCTATCTATCTATCTATCTATCTATCTATCTATCTATCTATCTATCTATCTATCTATCTATCTATCTATCTGTCTATCTATCTATCTATCTATCTATCTATCTGTCTATCTATCTATCTATCTATCTATCTATCTATCTGTCTATCTGTCTATCTATCAAAAATAATAATACTAACAATAATACTAACTTTATTTATTTGTTATATATATAGTTTTGTAAGGGCACTTTTTTTCATGTGAACAGATTTTTTTCCCACCTACTCGTAGGTTTAAATTTAGTTGAAGTTAACTGTAATAACATTGTCCTACACACACTGGCCAGCTTCCATAGTCACTAATGGCTAATAGTCACCAAGAAATTCGCTATTTGCTTCTGTTTTAGTAATGTTTGATGTAACAGTGGTATGTAATGAAGTTGAAAGTATGTTTGTGTTTTGTTTCTAAAGATTTGCATCGTCTATCAGAAGGTGAAGGCCACAGAGTAGGAAAGGAAGGAATAACTAAAATGTCTTTCTGTCTTTCCTTGAGATTTCTTAACAGTAACAAAAACATCTCCGACCTTGGCCAGTAAAGAATGTAGCTTTTTTTTGTTGCTTTCGGTGTTAATTTATCCTGGAATCAAGATAAACAGTCAGTATTAGAAGTGTAAACATGTGATATGTTGCGCTTGCCTGCTGTTTGTGGTGTGTCTTTGTTTTAATGTGCAGCTAATAGAAACTAGCTGCTGCATTGGGCACAAATCTGTTGCACAAATTGTGTTCAGTGCACTTGTTGTACCAGATTTGTACATCTGCATCTGAGCAGCAGACATCAAGATTTAACTGAAGTTGTTCGGCTGTGACCACTCCCATTTTTGAGCAGTTGCTGTGCAGTTTTTGAGACAAGATGTCAGAATCAAACTCAGCCAGTATTTATGTGCAAAAGTTATTTTCATCAGATAGTGTGACTCATCAAAAGATCTTGTGGAATTCAGTTTCGCTTGCAGTGTTTGCAGTTGAACCTCTGTCTTTCATAGTTCTGTCTGCATCTTAGGTCGAGAACAAAGCATAAGTCTAGTAAATTCTTGTTTGGTTTCTGCTCTACAAATTGTATTCATTGGTCAGAGTTTGTGTCATAAGCAAAGACAACTGGCCTCACACCTTTTCATTTACTGAACCTCTTACGTTCTTCTGTGCGGCGAGCTCTTACATGTTTTTCAAGTCTAATTCACCAACATCTCTCAGCTTGACTAAAGTTGTAATTAATCCCTCATTTCACACTGATAAATCTCACATGAGAAAGTGTTTGTATCCATGCTACCCGTTCAGTTTCTTGTGAGAAAGATCCGTCCCAAAAATGTTGAGTACAAAGTAAAAAAAATCACATGCTTTTTATTTTTATTTATAACTAACCTTTTAACAGTTTCACAAGTGTGTTGTTTATAATAGTAACCTTTACATGAAGGACAGCATCATATCCAGTTCTCTTCGTCTATCTAAAACTGACACCTGCATAAAGCTCCTGACCCATAGACATAGTTGTGTAAAATATGCCAGTTAAAAAATAAATCAAAGCCACAGTGATCATGAAGTTTTTCTTAGCTATGCATATCATTTCAGCTAATATCGGCATCATATTTAAAGTAAAAAGAAACCTTTCAGATCATAAAATGATGATTTCACATCATATTCTGTTTGTTTACCTTTTGAGAGAATATATAAATGCCACAGATTTCCAACTCAAACGGGCCTCTCTAGCATTTACCTGATTGTGTAAGTGGTTTGTGTTTTGCTGAGCGAGACAAGCATATCGGAGGGGAAAAAAGAAGACACACTTATCTATTGGGATGAGTTTTCAGGTTAGGACAGATGCTTGTACGAACCGCTTACAGTAAATATGTACATAGACAGAGAAAATATTGGCACGTGATGTTTCTACGCCTTACATTGTATGAGCGTTGTGCAATCTGTGACAGAGAGCCCCTCTGCACTTCATTCCAACAGGGTGTGTTGAATTCTAGTTTACGCCCCTTATGTCCTCCGTGCCTTTAATTCATTCTTTCTGCTGTCTTTTGTTTTCCTCTCTTCACACTTATTAAACTTGATATCACACATACGCATGCCAACCATTTGATTCACTTTGCTGAATGAATTCCTTAAAGCATCTGTGTGTTTTGTATGTACATGCAGTCAAGTAGGTGAATGCAACACTCTCTCTGTCAGTTTGTTCTTTTAGCCGGCTTGTTCAGGGTTTGCCATGAGTTGACAACGTTCTGGCAGAGAGGCTGAAACAGAAGTAAGCAACACAGTGTAGCTTCCTTGACTGAATCTGTTGCATGATGGGATCAAATCCAGGAATGTTAGAGCTCCACCTCGTATGAGTCATTGTTTCCACGACAACCACAGAGGGGAAAACTCAAGGCCATCCCACGTCATTTACAGGAAGTGGTCGTGATGACTCCCACTCTGTGAAAAAAAAGAAAGAAAAAAAGGCATGGTGGGAGTGACTGGCATACGCACATCTGTCGTCCCTCTGGGTTTTTTTTTAGCAGTGTTGTCTTCAGGGTACAGTATTGGCTTTACGCTTTAGGTGAACTCATTAAGAGGCCCTGCAGGGGTGGAGGTTTCATTCTGTGTTTATATACATGTAATATCAATTTAACAAGGGATAATGATTTGTTAAAGTTAGCTTTCAAAGTACTCTGACCTAAATCGTAAATTCCCTGATCGACACCACAGAGTTTATGATAGATGATGTGTCGTCAGTGAAATAAGCACCATCTTTCACTGCTTTAGCTTAGGTTAATGTTCAGCTTTTGACTTTCTTTAGAAGAGTAACAACTATAATTAAATACAAGTGAAATGCTTTTTGTAACTTTTATTTGTAAGACAAGATAAATCGATGAATAAATGTATGTGTAGCATTTTTATCACCTCCTTTCTTCTGTGTCTAGGTTTTGGCAGAAACTGGTGCAGAAGTTAAATTTTACATTTCAGCGATACAAAAACGTGTTTAATGTTGCTTCTCAATGCGTATCTGTTCTTTCTCTGCTGTCTTTGACGACAACATGTCGAGGCAGACGTCCGCCCACCCTGAGTCTGCGTCTGTTGGAGGGTTCTTCCTGTTTGAAGGGAGTTTTTCCTTCGAGCTGTCGCTGTGCTGCTCAGACAGGAGTTATTGAGTGTTGTCTCAGTAATACTGAAAGTCCTTGACCTTACTAAATAAAGTGCCCTGTGATGACTTGTGTTTGGTTTTGGTTTGGTGTCACATAAATACAATTTATTCGAGTTAAAAAAACAAAACAAAGCAAAACAAAAAAACCCTGATTTTGAAGAATGTCCTCTGTAGGAATGTATACTTGTGAGGTCTGTAACTTCATGCAGTCAAAATAATATAACAAAGATCGTTCAAGAATTCTTGTGACACTAAATCAAGTAACATTTGGATGCCAGGATCATTTCTAAACTTTTTTTTAGCTCTTCATCTGTCAGGTTTGCTCAGTAGGTCAAATGCAGAAGTTGTGGTCTGAGGCAGCTGTTTGTTACACATTTATGGAACAAGAGAGGACTTCCCCCTTTGGTGTTGGTGTTCATGTTGTAATGATTTATATTTACAGTTGCCTAACTGTAATTCTTAGTTTCTGTAATTGTTTTTGTGCTCTGAAAATAAATTCTTAGACCACAAAGTAGTTTTTGTTCATCAAGACTTGTTTAGCACTTAACTTTTTTTTATTTTTATTACTGAACTGTTCCTCCCTCAGCTGTACTGCTGCACTTTATCTGAAACTGGTTGTGTTCCAATATCCATACTACTGTTCTGTATAGTATGCCAGAAAAAGAGCATGTCCCAATGTATAGTATGTCAAATGTACGCTAAAATGTCTTACTACGTCTGGTTGGATCTTATAGTATATAAGCCAGCATGCTTTTTCGGCCATTCTGACCCACAATTCTTTGCGTGGTTGTGTCGCACGTGTTGTGCACAAGTATAAAAGCTTGAACCGCTGACAGCAGACAAACAGGTGACAGCTCATTTCGCACAATAGATGGTGAAAGCTTAAGGTGTAATATTGTGATGAAGTAGTGTGTCCCAGATGTACGCATGCTACATGAAACTGCATCATTTCTGTAATATGTACTTGAAAAAAACAAAGTAAAAAGAAAAAGTGTACAATTTAAAATGCAGCCAGTGATTGAACCTCTAGCTAGCTTATATAAGCTGTATTTCTTATCTGTTTCTGTGTTTTGTTTGCTTACAGCTGTGATAGCTACCACCACCCACACCACAGTGGTCACTGGCACTCCTCACCCGTACCCCCAGCAGCAGGCTGCGGTGCCCGGGCCCTCTCACTCCTACCAGGCGGTCCAATATCCGCCCTACCAGCCCGTACCGGTGCAGCCTGGCTACGGAGCTCAGCCCATGCCCACATCGCCTTACCAAGGACAGCCGTACACACCAGGACCACCACCAACGTATCAGGAAGCCAGTGAGTGTGGATTTCAACACCACTAATATTCATTTTAAAACTAAAAACTACGACAAAATATATGAGTTGACAGACTTTTTCCTCTTTGAAAGTTAACATAAAACAAAATTAAAAGGTAGACTTTGAAAATACATTTGTGACACTGCGCATTGAAGACAGTGAAAGATATCCTCCTCTGCCCCAAAATATCTCTTCATAAGTTGATTTCAGGCTGTTCGGCAGAATCTTGTGTCTGCATGCAGTGTTCGCTTATATAATTGGGTCTTGGAAGGGAAAAAGTCAATTAAATGAATCTACTGCCCAACTGAAAACATGCCAGCTGCACAAACATACAGACCAACAAAACTCCTGTGAATGTGGATGTAATGGTCATCATGCTTTCAGTCACCATTTTCTCTGCTGCTAGGATTAATGAGTGACAACTATGCTAACAGCTTTTAGCCTTTTTAAAACTTCATCTAGATGTTTGCCAAATGCATATTAGTGCGTTGACGTTACCCAGCGTTTTATCTGCTTGCCTCGAGTTGAACCCAGACGACAAACAGCATTTTAGTTAATAAATACTGCTTATGAATGATCAGGTCGGACTGCAGCAATGCCAACAGAGCAACAGCAACGAGGGAACAACTCTGTTCAAACATGCAGAAATTGGGAACGACAAACTGGATTCAGTCTGTTGTGCTGCTGCAGAGCAGAGTGGCACGAATGCTGTCTTCATTCAAATGAGTTAACACTGCTTCTTTGGTTTGCCGAAGAAAGAAAAATGGCACGACAAAAATTAGACTCAAATTTCACAGCACTAAAACGTCTGGTTTTGTTGAGTAGAACATTAATTTTTTCACCAAAATTAAATCAAAATCAGTACAACTCCATCTGACTTTCTAAGATAACCGCTCGTGTAAATACTTCACAACCTTCTGTATAGTTTGCATTTGTTCTCATAGCCTTTGCTGCAGGGAGTCGACTAAAAGCCTAAAATAAAAAGATGTATAAACTCCTATTCTTTATTTGACTGTCTGATGTTTATAATTGCTGCCAGTGTACTTTATACAAATGTCACGAGGGCTGCATTCTCAGAGACATATACAGGAAGCAAGGGTTTTACCATTATATTATTATTATGCAAAAGTATCAATCACATATAGTTCTGTAGAAACACACTGCATACCAGCTTTTAGAAAGTAATTACATACTACGTTGAAGCTTTAGAAAATTTAGCAACATTATGCAACTTCACTGCCTCAGAATAGCTGTAATCGGAAGTGTACGTGGAATAACCACTGCTGGTATAAATGTTGGCTCATGTTTGGATTTTGTAAAACAGGAAAGGAAACATTTCTGTTTGTGTTACAGAACTGCAGTTTCTGGTTAGTGTTGAAACATTTTCAGCCCTTTAATTCTCAAGCCATGTTTTCTTTTCTTTTTCTAGCCGGTCCTGCCTACCCTCCTCACCCGATGCCTTACAGCCATGCGGCGTACAGTCCCGGCCAGCCAGCGTACCCTCTACAGCCTCCTGTCCAGCCACAGCCCAACGCTCCACCCGCACAACCAGACTACCTAGCCCAGCCCGCGTACAACCCGGAATATGTCGCACAACCACCCAATACCGGATAGTGGACCTCAGCACTGTGCTCTCAGCCACAAACGTGCCGTGACATCTTTCGAACTTGGCAGACCTGGAAATCTAAATGAAGATGAGAAAATCCAGAGCATCTCCATTTGTTTGTTTTGGTGGTTAATATGGGATTGTTGGTACAGTGATGGTGCGTCTGTTCTGTTGAGCAGTTGCCAAGTGAAAATGTTGATACCTTTCGGCTTGTATTGCATGGACTTCCAGTACACACAAATGTAGTAAGGCTGTCTTTTTTTTTTTTAAACAGTTACTTAGTGGCTCCATCTTAGCCATCTTGGCAAATTAAACATAAAACCACTGAGTTTGATTTTGAAGAGCAGATAAAGTCCGCTGTCATTTCACAGCCTTGTGCCTCAACATCTCCCTCCTGCCTTTGCTCTCCACTGGCCAAACCTACCTGACCTCTTAATCGGCCTACAGCGACTGCAGTCAAATTCAGTGGTCAAACTTTGGAGAGGGTGTTCTGATGTCTGTGGCCATCATCGTGTTGCTATATGACAGTTTATGGCAGACTGGTAAAGTGCTTTGAACCTTTTTCTTCCATGTGCTTATGCTCTTTCTCTCTGGTGCTGCAAAAAAGCATGTACCGCTTTGTAAGTCCTTTAAATGTTACTTGGGAACAAATCAAGTCCAAAGTGTGCACCATGTGGAGGATGTATGCTGGAAAGTTTTTTTTTCATTGTCAGTTGAATGCTCAGGAAGTCAGAATTACTTTTCACTATGCTAACGTATGGTTACTCATGACTTCTCTCCTCCCGTGACGTTGAAATTGTTCCCCCTCTGCTATTATAGAATATTTTCCAGTGTCTTAAAAGCACCTCAAGGAGAGAGGAGGTTTTTGGAGGAGCTAAGACTGAAGGAGGAGAAGCGAGGAGACACATTAGCATAATGAAAAGCACCCAGGGTCTTCATTTAACCAGCAAAAGGGAAAAATCATGACAATTCAACACAATATGTTTTGCGCACAGGGAAGGTTTACTTACGTTTTTTTTTGTGTTCATGTACATGTAATACTTTGCATTAAGTTTTTTTTCCCCTCTTTGCTTGGGTGGTTTATTTGCCCATTTTACATCTGTACCAACTGAGCTGAAACACATCCGCAGCTTTAGAGTAATTAACCAAAGGAGATAATTTTCTTTTCAGTTAGCCAAACATTCAGTCAGGACAGCAAATAGAAAAAGTCAAATACTTAATAAATGCAAGAAACAAGTGTGCCTTTTTAGCCAAGTTACTTTTTATCAAGCAAAGGTGTACATGTCACTCAGAACACTTCTTTTCTATTTATTCTTGAGTGATCTGTTTCACAAAGCCATCCTCATACCTTTGCTGTTATTTTAGCTTCTTTTTTGTGCTGTTTTCTAAATGCAGCCATTAAACAATGTAGCCTTTAAGCTTTTGCTTCCTTTTGTTGCAACACAAACTGAATGTTGTGAAACTTTACAGCTCATTTTCTTACCTTCAGCATTGTTAAATTATACTTTTTTCCTGCCTTGTGTCACTTCCTAAAAACCCATCACTTCTGCTTTCTGCTGCAATTACTTGAAAATAGTTTAACAAAAGTGACCTTTTACTTGTGACCCAGCTGAAGTACATTCACAAGTCGTGTGACAAGCCTGACGTTGATCCATTAAGCCACCACGTTGCAACTTTTCATCTTCCTTTATTTAGGCCTGGTTGTGGTCAAAGAACACAGTAGCAACCATATTCCATCTCAATGTTTTTACGTTCATGCTGTGACATATTTTACCTTTTGATGTTCGAGACACCACATGCCAGCTAATGGACAGAGGCTTAATGTCACCTTTGTTTCAAGTTTTTTACATAGACTGACTAACCAATTTGTTTATGTAGTCAAATATGTTCTTGTAGGCTCGCCTTCTGACTGAAAACTGTCTTCAATGATGTCTTGTGCCTGTGGTTTCAGTCCCTTGGCCAGTGTTGATTCTTCAACGTGACCTTAGTTGGAGTGTTTTTCTTTATGTGAGTGTGTGAAATACAGTCATATACAGGATGTTCTTTGGAAAAAGACATTTGGGCAGAGATTTGTTCTTGCATCCTTTCTGTTTCTAATTCAGCAACAACTGTCATTGATGCTTCTTTGAGAATATATATATAAATGCTTATATATATAATAGGGATGTCACGATATGTCGGTATAAAAGATCACTGTGTTTAAAAAAGTAAATGATAATATAATGGTAATGATACAGCTTGACCGACTATCTGGCTGACACTCCAACCTTGGAACAATATGCCATACAGTTGCGGTTGCAGACTGTCTCACCTCCTTACACTCTTATTTAGAGTACAAATCATTTGCAAAAAATGAGACAGAAAATAAAAAAGGTCAACAAGTTCATTTGATTGATGACATTAGTCTTGTTGAGATTACTGATAGATGTTGTGATGTTGTCGTAATCGGGACTTCTTTTGGTTTGGGATTATCATGTTGTGATAATCATGGCATCGTGACAGCCCTAATATACAACTTTCATTTTGTGAAAAAAAAAGTTCAATAAAGTATATATTTTCAGTTTTCCACAAGTTTTGGGTCTTGAATTTTTGGAAAGGAACGTAGTATGTGCATTTATGTTGGGTGTAAATTTGACAGCTCAGATCCAGAAGAGGTGACAGAATCAAAGGAACACTATAAAATTAGCAAATTAATGAATATATATACAGTTGTGGAAAAAATGATTAGAGCACCCTTGTTTTCTTTAATTGTTTGTTCATTTTAATGCCTGGTACCAAGAAAGGTATTTTACCTGAAGAATACAATGAACACGACAAAAAATGCAGCTGATTACATCATACTTTATGTCCTATTTGACATCCAGCCATCCATCCATCCATCCATCCATTATCTATACACCGTTTAATCCTCATTAGGGTCGTGGGGGGCCTGGAGCCTATCCCAGCTGACTTAGGGCGAAGGCAGGGGACACCCTGGACAGGTCACCAGTCTATCACAGGGCTACACTTAGAGACAGACAACCAAGCACACTC
>NW_007577988.1:406832-413078 GCF_000690725.1 Stegastes partitus
TCAGAAGTTGTCAACTGTCACATAATGCCTAAAACTAAAGAATTTTGTAAAGCCACAAAGGCAGCCATCTTGGTACTGCCAGAAATTGGAGAGACAGGTAGCAAAAAAACTGAAGATCTCCAAGACAGCTGTTCATTACACCAAGAAAAAACAAGACGAACAACATACTACCAAACTGCTAGCTAGTTGCAGCAGGAAACATCTTTCTAGCCCACGAGATGACCATGCACTCAGAAGATGGTGGAGAGCATGTCAAGACTTATGGCTGCAGAATCCTCAAAAACAATGGTTATGCAATCAAGTACTAACTCCTGTGTGTATCATGTGACTAAAACAGACAGAAAAGAAAACATGGAATGCCTAAAAGCACTGTTTTTGGCAGTACAGTGCCGTAACTATTGATGTTAGAACTTAAGTGATTTTGGTTATTATCAAGAAAACCATGGAAAACGGCTGGATACCAGCTCTTAAACTCTTATGAGCTATTTTGTTGTTATCATTGTATTTGTCCAAATAAATGTACCTTTAGTTGTACCAGGCATTGAAATGAACAAGAAATTGAAGCAAACCAGGGTGGTCTAATCATTTTTCCTTGACTGTATATATTTTTTTTACATGTAAGAATACAAGACAGTTGAAGGATTGAATGTATACAAGAACAATGTCATGAATTCTGTTTGCAACTTAAAATAGGAGCTTACTATGATGGCACTTTACTATACATGTGTGTAATAAAGAAATACTTTCCTTAAAAGAAAAAAGACTAGCACAAAATAGTTTGGTTCTAATAAGAAAACTGTGTTCAGTTGGCATCTATTAATTTAATGACTTAATTCCAATTATTCATTAGTATAGCCAAGAAGCCGTCTGATTGTGCACAACAGGTTTGCTGAGCAAACAAAAATGACAAATTGATCTACAAGCAAACAGTTTTACAAAAAGGTTGTATAAATGTGCCTTGTGATAAGTTAAATAAATAACATTTGTTTTCCCAGTAATTAGTACCAAATTACATAAAGAACCTATTCACTTTTCATAAATATTGATGTCGTAATTGATTGGATTTTGATGTTGAAAACAGGCTGAGTGCTGCTGTGTGAGAAGTGCTCAAGTGTAACAAGTGAGATCAAAGGAGACTGGGTGGAGGCGGATAGCGTTGGCTGGTTCAGAGCCAACTTGGGTGGAGTTACTTGCCTGTATTGCATCCACATGTTGCACAAAAAAAAAAAAAAAAACCTGAAATTTAATGTCGCAACATAACACCCGGCTGGATTCTGAGTTTCTGTAGAGTGTAATTGTCAAGTGTTTCTTTAACCACCAGCGGTGAAGGCAGAATCCACATCCGTCTGTCTGTAAAATGACTACTTTACAAGGAAAAAGTAACAAACAAATAATATTAAATAAAAGTCGATACATCCATCCATTTTCTATACACCGCTTAATCCTCATTAGGGTCGCGGGGGAGCTGGAGCCTATCCCAGCCGACTTAGGGCGAAGGCAGGGGACACCCTGGACAGATCACCAGTCTATCACAGGGCTACACTTAGAGACAGACAACCAAGCACACTCACATTCACACCTATGGACAATTTAGAATCACCAATTAACCTCAACATGTTTTTGGACTGTGTGGGAGGAAGCCAGAGAACCTGGAGAGAACCCACGCTGCACGGGGAGAACATGCAAAGTCCATGCAGAAAGATTCCGGTGCCCCCACCGGGACGCGAACCGGCAACCTTCTTGCTGCGAGGCAACAGTGCTACCAACTGCACCACCTTGCAGCCCAAAGTCGATACATTTTTGTATTATTATTAATAAATAATAGGGATGTATTATTTCTGATAATTAATTTAAAAAATAACAATTTACAATCTTATGGTGAAGCCAGTTTGAACTGTTTTGTTCAGTAGTTTCATTTACAACAATGCATCATATTTTAACAACACATCATATGTATTATGTAAAATCTGTTTGAGCTTCTTGAGTAACAAGCAGTCTGGCTGTCAGAATAAGGTGTCGTGTGTACAAGGATAAAAAATTGAAATAACTAGTAGTACTACTAGTAGTAGTAATTAACTACATAAGGTAAGTCCAGGTTGCACTAAAGTACGGCAACATGTATCAGTGATGGATAGTAAGGTTGCTACAGTTAGTTACAAGCATGGTTGTAAATGTTTTCCAAACTAAATAGCTTTTTAGTAGAGAAAAGCTTTTATTATTGTATGGTATCCCTTGTAAATTAAGCATCTAACAACATCTATGCAAGTCACACTTTCCCAAGCATTTCTGAAAAAGTCAATTTATTCTCAATGAAATATTTACCTTGTTAAATAGTGTTCTCAGTGAAGAAAAGACTGATGCTCAAGAGCTTCATAGTAGATAGAGTCAATAAAAAAGTGTTTGCAACAATGTCTGCAACTGTCTTTCATTAATTATCCAGAGTCGAGTCTTTCACATGAAGTTAGGAATGTTGTTGGGTGGCTTGTCACAGGGTGGGACAGACACACAAGTTTGAACAGTTGTCTCACTGCAGAGTCTCACTCATTTCCTCGTTACACTCCATCACAGCAGATATGGATTCAAATGTCTTGTTTGTGTGTGTTTTGTGTGTGGTCGTGTTCCCTGCCATATGGGGTAAGTTTTGTTTTGGTATTTATTTAAACAAGTTTATTATCTCTCATACTTCTTTGGTCATGTGGAAACTGTAAGAAAATGAAACCAAACCTGCCACAGTGCACTGTAAAAAAAAAAAAAAAAAGTATACTATCCTTACTGACATTGTATAGTGTTTGTCATTACAATTTCTTATCAGCTTATGTTATACTGCTTTTTACTACAACCGTGACCATGTTTTACGTCTTACAGCCGAATACTGCAGCAGCTACAAGGACAAGTATGGTGTCTCTCATGGGGCACAGCAGTGTAGCATGGCATACTGCTGTGGAGACTGCACTTACAAATTCTGCTGCAGGGACCAGTCACAACGCCTAAGTCAAAGCCAACAGGAACGCTGTTCCACAAGGTGCTTCGTTCTACGTGATACAAAGATTTTGAAAAATGCTGCAGTATATAAAACTTTAGAAAATGTACACTTTTAAAGAATGTTAAAAATAATTAGACCTTGTAAAATTGCTACTTTCTCTTTCTGATTTACAGGCCCGGTGGCGATAAAACCAACCGCACAGGTGTACTTTTGGGAAGTATACTTGGGTCTGTTTTTCCCATCATCCTCTGTGTGGGCCTCATCATCTGCTGTGTGGCCCCCTGCTGCTTGTGCTACAAGAAATGTCGCAAAGGGGGCAGCCGAGGGCATTCAAGTAGGCCACGAGTTCAGCTACAGCTTATCTCATGCAGAAAAATACACACTCAAATTTTAGAATGTACTCTGAATATGCAGTGGTGTATAATGTCAGCAGTTACAGTTTAAGAAGATCCTTTACAATTTTAGATGTACTCACTTTCGTTACAAACTTATATTGATGCCACCCTCATGTCTGCATGCTAGCTGAAGCTTCAGCCAGGAATCTGCTAACTTAGCTCAGTATAAAGACTGGAAACAGGTGGAAACAGCTAGCCTTGCTGTGTTTGAAGGTAGAATCCACCTGACAGCACCTGTGAACTCCATAAATTATCAAGCTGTATCTTGTTTGAATTGAATTTCAGTCCTTATAACCACAAACTGCTGTGTTACTAGTGTTTGCTTCATTGGAGTTTCCCTAGCAACTGGTCCAGACCAGAACACTGTCCAACATGTAAATACTTGTAAAACAGCTATTTGTCATTTATACACTTTGGTTTTGGTCACATTAAACATGTGAGACACATATGTAGGTATATGAATTTCTCAAATTGGTGAACTTTCTCTTTAAACAAAGTGATTGCATTTGTTTCAATATAAAGTGTTCTTCCTGCATCAGTGGATGATTTATTTATTTATTTATTTTTAACAATTTGCTTCTACCAGCAAAGACATTAACATTTCAATAAATTATTTTTTCAAACAAAACTAAATATATTAATTTAACTTTGATAAACTTCTTCACAGTTGTCCAACCACCCATGCATCCACAATCTCCATCTGGATATCAGCCAGGCTACCCAGGCTATCACCCGGGGCCAGGATATGGAGGCATGCCAATGCCCCCAGCACCACCATACATGGCGAATAGTAAGTCGTTTCATGACATTTTAAAATTCCGCAATTTTGTTACTCCATTACTTTAAGACCAACTGAAAAAGGTATCTAGGATACACAAACGATACATCTGTAGATGATTTATATGTTTAAACTTTCAAATCTGATAAAAAGACCAACAGTAGCAAGCATTAACAGTAAATAACATGGTTTTAAGATTGTCACATCAGCCATAGGTTTCCCTAAAAGTGGTTTTGAGTTCAGTGTGATTGCTCTGTTTTTTTGTTTTTTTTGTTTTAATACTTACTCCACCTTAAAATATAAATAAATAAATGGGCAGAGAGGTTGAGCATGACTGGAGCTGGGGCAGGCCATGCAAACTTTTTTGGGCCATATACTGTCCTATATGATGACACCCACCCATCACTTACCTTTAATTATGCAAAAACTATGGCCCTAAAATAATCTAAATGGTTGAGTTATATAAAAATCCACCCCCTGTGGAGTTGTCATCAATAGGAAAATTGGCTGTAGAGACCAAAACAGTTTTTTATATCAAGCTGTACATATTATTATTTCTGCTGTGAACTTGGGCTTTTTGTCAGATTTCTTTATTGACGTTAATGGGGATGGACTTGCTTTTGGAGCCAGCCTCAAGTGGCCATTCAAGGAACTGCAGTTATGGCACTTGAGCATTACTTTCATTTCTCAGCCCCAGAAGTTCATCCCGGTACCAAATAATGCCACTTTAGTTGGCCTCTGTCCAAAATCCATTGGCTTGTTGAATGGGAGGACGTTTTTTGGGTGCCCCTTGTTCTAGGCATAAACATCCCATTCATCTTTCCCTAAGAACAACAATACTTGAAACTCTCTAGTCTATACAAAATATTAACAACTGTTTAGAAACAACCAAACCTTTGATTCTTTGGTAAGAACTCCAAAGACATAAACAAAAACAAACAAACAACTTCTTCTACGATTCTCCAGTTGCATTCCAGCCAGAATCACCAACACATTAAATTAAAGCTTACATCATATTTATTTTATTTTCTTTGTTATACAGTACAATGAAAAACTAAGTGATCCGCTACACAAAAATTACAGACAGAGTCGAGAAAAATGCGTATCTTGTAGCCTTACATACTAAACAATTTCAATGTCATTATAGAGCCACAATTTCTGCATTGTAGATTTTAATAAATCTTATATTTACTTTGCTGCTGTCCTAAATACTTGAACATTGGTTGTGTAAATAATTCCAAAATAATTAATTGCTATCAGAGTAATGTTTGCGAAAAACAAAAACAAACAACAACAAAAAATAAAATAAAAATCAGGGCCCAGCTGTAAAAAGAAACACTTTGCACTTTAAAAATTGTAGAATTCTATATATTTGACATGTCTTTAAAGATTTATTTCTTCAATAGCAATGAGTGGGGACAGGTCAAGAGACAGACGGCATAGCTCCAGGTCTTTCCAAGTATTTGTCGGCCTCCTTTGATAGTTACTGTACCAGGCCAAGTAATAAATTAACAATAGTGTGAAAAACAGCACGATTTATATATATATATTTAAAAAATCTGTTGTTTGTCTTTTCAGACGGTCCAGGTTATCCTGCTCCGTTCAATCCAGGAATGCCGATGTATCCGCTCCATCCTGCTGGCCAGGTTTATGCAGAACCGCCACAATCAGAAGAGCATGTGCAGCCACCTTACAACCCCTCGTATGAGCCAAACTCCTAAACGGCATCGTTAACTTGACTTCTTATTAGATTGAACTCTATGTTTTAAGCCACAGATCAAAATTCTTGTGGAAATATGAAATGCATGTGGATTGCATTGTGTTGATATTCTGGGAAGTTTTCAAGATGTCACATTAGAGCTGTATAAACCTTGGGAAATCTTTTATGGATGAACTGTTCTGAGTCATAACTTCATTAATGACTAGTTGTTTAGTGCATCCAATTTACAAATTGCAACACTTGTAAAGAGAAATTACACTGTTGAGTGTTGAAAAAAAGTTTCAAGGACCATTAAAATTCAAAAAACAATTAGACGAAACTATAAATATCTAAAGCAGTTAAGGCAACATCCATCCATCCATTGTCTATA
>NW_007577988.1:414158-434314 GCF_000690725.1 Stegastes partitus
ATGTGAGTGTGCTTGGTTGTCTGTCTCTAAGTGTAGCCCTGTGATAGACTGGTGACCTGTCCAGGGTGTCCCCTGCCTTCACCCTAAGTCAGCTGGAGGGGCTCCAGCCCCCCTGCGACCCTAATGAGGATTAAGTGGTGTATAGATAATGGATAGTCTGATTGGCAGTTGGTTCAAATCTTGTGTGTTTGTAGTACACGTGCATGAGCCATAAACAAGACGAGGATGTACTCTAAAGACATTGCCACATTACACTTCTCACAGTCAAATACTCTGCAGAGTACTTAAATATATTTCACATACAGCAGAGTGAAAGTTTTTCCAATCTTTTTCATGCCTCTTATTTAACCTCTGACATCAGTCCCCATCTGACATTATGTCCCACCCAATACTCAGTTTACAGCAGGAGGCAATGAAGCTACAGGAGATGGTAAACATCTCATCTGGTCATGGGGTCTTTCAAAGATACATTTTCGTACATATTTAGTTGAGGACTTGCGAAGGTGTCCCCTGCCTTCGCCCTAAGTCAGCTGGGATAGACTCCAGCCCCCCACGACCCTAGTGAGGGTTAAGCGGTGTATAGCTAATGGATAGATGTCTTTAATAGTCTTCAATAAAATTTCAGGTGACTATATTTGAGCTACTTGATGTACAGCATACATGGTTGGTTGTCCAGTCTTGTTTTATGGGAGAATGAAATAAATGCATAAACTCTGTACAGGCCAACCCCTTAAAAAACTGTCTCAGTCCTCCTTAGTTACAGCAATATAACTCGAATCTTTCAAAAAATGTAGCTCGAATGTTGAGCTGAGCTGCAGGCCACGCCCTCTCTGCCTGAGTGCATCAGGTGTGGATGTGTCTCCCAGCCTGAAGGCACCAGATTAAGTGCACCAGGTGAAGGCGAGGCACTCACACAGAGGACAGTGAGCAGCAAGCAGTGTGTCTGTGAAAATGGTTGGAGAGTCTGGACTTGGAAGAAGGAAACTGCAGGATTAAAGCTTAATTCAAAGAAGGAAGAAGGAGCTGGTGAGCTGTCAGCTATGTTATGTGTCTTCGCAGCTTGAACTAAGTGGTCTGATCATGTGAATTCAGGTTCAGATAAAATGTGTGAAAAAGTCATGTGATTAAAATGCAAGTTAAAATGTCATTTAATATCATGTGGGTAAAAAGTACAGTTAAAAATGTGGTGTATTTTAAAAGAGGTTCAATCTAAAAGTAGTTTGATAATTGTGATTTTTGTGTATTTATGGGAGTGAAAAGCTGCAAAAGTTTGTAAGGTTAAAATCATCATTGAACAGTGCTTTAAAATATATTTGCTTTATTTTAGGTGCTTTAAATATGGGTATTTAAAAAAAAAAAAAAAAACAACTTATTTTCAAGATAAATTTCTAGTTGTTTAAAAATTAAGTATTTGATTTTGGATTATGTTGATTGATTATGTTTCTTTGGTTACACTTTCTTGAACTTCTACTTGTGTCTGTGTTTTGAGGTTTTTCACCTGTGTTGGCCATGAAGATTTTCATAATAAAGAAAGAAAAGAGAGAAAGATTAATCTTGGTCACTGAGTGAATTCCAGTCCAGCAAGCTGCCTTTTCAAGTGGGGGATGCTGCAGGTTCAACCTCACAAGAGTGAGAAGTACTTGACAACTAGTGTATGCCACACATCACTAGAGACTGTGAAATTCTTTGCATTTTTATCCTATGTGAAGTACATGTAGTCTTTCTTAGGAACACCTAGATCATTAAAATACCATTTTTACCCTGTCATCCTAAACTAACAG
The DNA here is from genome assembly GCF_000690725.1 of Stegastes partitus. NCBI lineage: Eukaryota > Metazoa > Chordata > Actinopteri > Pomacentridae > Stegastes > Stegastes partitus. The sequence goes on from NW_007577988.1 coordinate 415,940, forward strand.
TTAACCGGTAGTTTGTTTTGGGGCCAGACAGCTAAACAACAAGGTGTGGACCTCACACTGCTGCTGAATTTTCATATTCCTATTGTAGAACCACTGATTACAGTCACTTGAAAGTTTACATTCAAACACTCACTTCAGAGTCCACACTAAAGTAAACCCAGAAATGGGACCAGCCAGAAAACCATGTCAACACTAGCTGTTTACAAGGATTACAAGGATTATAATAGAGCAAACATGTTTTCACTGGCATGCTGTCTGTCTTTTACCATTTAATCATTCCTGTCCAGTTCGCTTTAGTGCAGCAGCTGTGCTACAGGTTCATTTACGGTGGTATGGTGGTGACAATCATGTCATTTCAAGCTCCAGTTTCCCGCCTATGAAGCATATCAAATATTTCACAAATCAGTGCGTCATGTACAAGCAAATCACTACAGCATGATGCTGATTCTTTTATTTCTTACAATAAAGTCATTCTAAAATTGTTCCAGTTTCCTCCATAGACTTAGTGCACATCTGCTTGCTGTGTTCTTGCTGCAAATGTGACAATCACAGCTACAACCAGCACAGCTTCTCTTTATTTTTCACACAACTATCACACAGAGAGCATGTTTTTCATCAATACAAGTTCAGACTTTAAATAAAAGGTGTTTACACTGATTTATACAATGTATGAATGCCTTTTTGTTTCTAACAAATCATAAGTTTGCTTGCTAAACCCTCTTACTGTAAAATTAAATTAACTTTTTTCCTAAAAATCCAGATAGTTATTGCTAAATACTGTCATATGATAAAATTCCTGCATTCAATTTAACCTCTTCCTTCGGGATCATGTACTGTAAAGGAGTGTAAAAGAGTGGGTGTGCTCGCATTTAATCCCATAATAACCCGCACCGCTCCCTCTTATAGCATCTTGTACTATCCATTAATCAATACAGTAGTAGTGCTGACTGCAGCTTTCTCAGTCATCAAAGCAAAGGGAGGCTAAAACAGGAAAAATGACCCTGGCTGTAACATGCTGCTGCTGCTGCCGTCTAAAATAAGCTCTCTCCTTGAAGTGTGGCTCAGACTGCTAATGAGCACTTGTGTAAAGATGCCAGAGTCATGGGCGATGTGGCAGATAATCTTTACAGCCAGGCAACTTTATTGTTTTCTTTCTCTTCATCCCTTTCTTCTTCTTTTTTCTTCTTTCTCCTACATCACCCTCTGACTGTGCTTTGTTCTGTCTGAAGGCATTCTCGTCTGGCCTCCAGCCCGAGCTGCCATTAAGATGTTTTCAGCATTTTCTCAGCCTCCCACACCATTCCTTTCTTCTTTTCCCTTTTCCTCTGCACCGTGGAGTCCCTCTGGAATTTATATCTCAAATTGGAGCTGCTCTGCGTACAGATAATGCACAGGGAATGCACTGTTATTGAAGATCAGTTAGATTCCGACCTTTGGATCTGGTCTTAGATAACAATATCTGGGACTCTGCAGTGAACCAGTGAGTTGTTTGTGGGAACATCTTCTGACAGAAGCACAACACTCCCCAATGCACTCTCTCACTCTCACCAAGATGCTCCAAAGGGATTCCGGCATTCTGAACTTTCCCACATTCATGGAAACACAAACAGACACGGCAGCTTTATTGATGTCTCAGTATGTTTAAATCATTTCTATTTCTAAGGATAAGTGATAACAAGTTTCCACATCCCATCACTAAAGATAAGTCTTAGCAAAGACAGAACTACTGAGTTTTGTTTTCATTTGCCTCACTCTTTGGTTGAGACTGAACCCCATCCATCCATCCATCCATCCATCCATCCATCCATCCATCCATCCATCCATCCATCCATCCATCCATCCATCCATCCANTCCATCCATCCATCCATCCATCCATCCATCCATCCATCCATCCATCCATCCATCCATCCATCCATCCATCCATCCAATATAACTACCTTTTGGAAAGATTGCTCTGGAACTCTGAACAGACATTTATACAGTTGTGTTCAAAATAACAGCAGTCCAACATGACTAACCAGATCAGCCACTGTTCTTGGTAGAAATTATATTATTACATGGCAAATAATTTATCAGTAGGTGTAGTAGAGACAGAGAAACCAACAGACCCAACATTCATGATGTGCATGTTCCTGAGACTGTGTAATAGAATAATTAATTGAAAGGGGTGTGTTCAAAAATCATAACAGCCTGGAGTTTAATCAGTGACATCATTCATTATGTGGAGAAACAGGTTTCATTCAGATGGCCCTTTTTTTAGGATGAAGCCAGCACATGTTGTACTGATTGATGTAATCCTCTCTGAAAACCTGAGGAAGATGGGCTGATCCAGACACTGTTCAGAAGAACAGTGTGCTTTAATTACAATGTTGATTGGAGAGGGGGAAACGTATAAAGATGTGCAGAAAACAATAGGCTGCTCGGCTAAAATGATCTCCAATGCTTTAAAATACAAAGCAAAACCAGAGAGACGTGGAAGAAAATGGAAGACGGAAGACCATTCGAATGGCTCAAACAGCCAGAATGGCAAAGACTCAGCCAATGATCAGCTCCAGGGAGATCAAAGATGGTCTGAAGTTACCTGTGAGAGCTGTGACAATTGGAAGATGCTTGTGTGAAGCTAATCTATTGGCAAGAAGCCCCTAAGTCCCACTGTTAGAAAAAAGACGTGCTGAAGAGGATACAATTTGCCAAAGAACATATCGACTGGCCTAAAGAGAAATGGAGAAACATTTTAATATGTTAATTAAACTAAGTGGGTAAACATGGTAAAGATTATACCTGCTTAATGTGAGCACATGCTGATGTTAATGATTAACTCAAAGCACTGATGTACTTGAACTACCTGCTGAGGCACATTCTGGGTAAAAGTACACGATTGCATAGTACAGCTACTTTGAATGAGAGTTCATCCACACAAAATCAAGAAACAAATGTGCTGATACATATTTGGAGCTAAGACTGACCTGTGTGGTCTGATCCTACAGAGGCGCTACTGATGATACATTTTCTGAAAACCTTAAAAATTAGGAAGAAAAGTAGAAGAAAAACAATCCAAGAATTTAGCAAACCTTACAGATTTAGAAAAACTATATGAACAAAGATAAGTTATTATGCATAATTGCCTTCATGGTACCTAACAGCACATAAAACCTCTTTCAGCAGGATATTGCACTCTGTAATGCTTCAGCTTTGTTCAGACATGATTTGAGGAACATGACAAAGAGTTCAAAGTGCTGTCTTGGCCTCCAAATTCTCCAGATATCGGTCTGATTAAGGGTCTGTGTGATGTACTGGAAAGACAAGATTCACAGAGGCCCTACCTGGCAACTTATAGGAATTAAAGGATCACACATGTCTGAACAGATCAGAGCTGTTTGGACAGCATGAGAGGAGCCTACACAATATAAGACATGGTTTCAATGTTGTAGCTTTCTAGTGTGTGTGTTGAGAAGTGACAGCTCATCTGCTTTAAAAAAAAGAAAAGAAAAGAAAAGAAAAGAAAAGAAAAGAAAAGAAAAATACCCCAAAAGGGCAGCAGGGGGCAGAAAGTGTTTGACACCAGAAGTTGGTTCATGATGTCAGTCAGATCACATGAGAGGAATTCACCATCCAACAGAAAACTGGTGTGTGAGAGTCCATGACAGAGATCCAGAGACACTAATCTTAGGCTGGTTTTAATCCTCCTTAATCTGCAAAATTTGTAAAGGAACTTTAACTTCTTGCTAACTTTTCATCTGCATTTCCAGGTATTAAAGTAAACCAGCTGACTAGCTTGAGCAGGCGGGGCTCTTTGCCTTAAATTCAAACTATCTAGAATTAAAATATACTTAATTGGAATAATAAGCTCTTGAATAACTTCTTTAAGTAATGTAAAAACTTTGTGAAAAGCCTAACATCAAGCACAGATACTAGCAGGCAAAACTGAATAGGAGACACAAACTTTAGCTTAATGGAAGTAATCCTTTTTCTGTTTAAATGACTTTACATTGTCAGGCAAATATCACCTGTCTCTAAATGATGCACAGAATACCTTATGTACCAACACTGCATTTGCTGTAAGGTAATTTTCTTCAGATTTCATTTTCATTATGGTCAGGCAATGTGTTGCAGCCTTTTGCCACACCGTAATCAGTACATTGCTCTATCTTCCTCTTAACATTCTAATAGCATATCAGCTGTGTCTACTTGGCCCAAACAAATAAGACCTTTGAAATGAGTCCAAAAAATAAAAATAAAAATAAAAATTGATTTTGCGCTTTTTGCTGCAAGAAAATGTATAACTCAGGCAGGTTGTAATAGTTTGGGCTACTTTTTGTTTAATTTGTGTTTTTTCCAACACTGATAAGTTAGGCAATATTACAATAAATTGGATCCTCTTCTCTTCTCATTGGTTCATAATTGTTGGCTTGAAAGACAAAGACTAAGGTCATATTCAATGATTTATAAGCTAAAAACATCCTGTTTTTCAGTGCAATCTGGTGGATGAGAATATGAGAATATCTGACCTACAGAAGCGCACTGGCAACGTGAATTCAACCAAAGCCACACAACCCCCCCCCAATAGGACATTATCTCCCATAAATTGCAAGAATGGGGTCCTGAAAACCTTGTCCAGGTTTTTTTTTTGCCTGTTTGTGTAATTAGTGTACAACTGTTTGTGTGAGGTTTATTGTGTGGAACAGTTGAGGTGACACACTGACAGCTGCACAGAGATTCGAACCAAGAGAAACAGAAATCAGCTGGTTGAAGCAGCTGTGGGTGTAGTCGGCCATCGCTAAGAGAGGGAATAAGTCAGAAAATGCATTTGGTTGGTTGAACTCTTTGTTGGAAAATGCTTGTAACAACTACTTGTGTAAGTAAATGATACTGTGAATAGGTAAATGATATGCTTTGTTGTAATTCTGCAATCTTCCTGATTATGTCTGTGTTAGCATTGTTCTGTCACAGCTCAGACATTCTCCCACTCTGGCCTTTCAGAGGGGCAAAAGGTCTGCAATAAAGTTTCTTGGGTCACTGTGCACATTTCTGTCCCTTTTGTTTCCCAGATTCTTTCCAGATCGCTGCCATCAGAAGAGAGATGTCAGGGCTTTCAAGCTCAGACTTAAAAAAAAGTCTTTAGTTTCTTTTATCTGCTAGCTTTTTAACTTTCAAGTTTTTTCACCTTCATGCTCTGTGGACCTACAAGCACAAGCACCTGCAGCAGTGAGCGGCCACCGAGGGAGGCAGCTTTGGACCGTGTGAACTCCACAGATAAAACAGTCTGCTGTCTTTTACCCTCTCCCACTCTTGTTCAATAGCCTCCAAGTATCCTGACAACCTTGCCTGGTATTTTGGCACAAGTCCCCTGAGTGTTGATGTCAGCTGAGAGAGAGGGGGGAGGAGGGAGAGGAGGGCCTAGAAGAGAGAGGGGAGGGGGAGGAGTGAGCGGGCTATTCAAGGCACTTGTCCTCTGTCTCCCTCTCAGCATAGAGGAGGGGGAGGCGCACATGCATTGAGAGAAACACACTTGCACACACACACACACACATACACACATTGTAGTAGCAGTCTGCTCTTCAGACTGACAGCAGCAAACGGAGTTGAGAGCACGACAGAGCGAGGGAGAAAGAGGACTGGAAACAAGGGAGGCATCCACAGAGGAGAGGAACAGGAGAGGACCTCTTACACAGGATTTGCCCCTTTTTTTTTGTCTCTTTTGGCTCTCTGGGAGCCATAAAAGGAATCTTCCCTTGTGCTCTTCTTAGACTGAACTTGCTCTGCTGAAGGACCTGCACCCTGCTATGGCAGCCCTGGTGGGACATGGGAACACTGCTTCCCCCTCATCTCGCCCCTCTCATCGGTGGACTACCTTGATCTGGGCTCTGTTGACCCTCATATATCAAGTCTGGGGCTTTAACCTGGATACTACTCACACGCTGCATAAGTTGGGAGACCGTGGCACCTTTTTTGGCTTCTCTCTTGCACTTCACCAGCAGCTTACCCCAGATCCTCAGAGCTGGTGAGTGAGAGAATGCGGCAGTGAGTTTGTCCTGTGTGTCCCGTGTGTGTTAGACTGAGTTCTAACGTACGATATCTGTCTGCTCTTCATGCAAAATGCTTCCTATGTCATGAATGATCATTTAAGGGCTCTAAAAGGCTGAAATATGAGTTTTGTGGCCACTACAGTCAGCATTTCTGTGTTGCACCTCAGATTTGCCAAATCACCGCTCCGCTCACAGCTGAACTGAGTGCAGGAGTTAAAGCATGTTCAGAGCTCCGTGTTAAAAGACAATGACTTACAGTAAACGGAGAGTGGATGAGAGTGGTTTCTGAATCAGCAGGAAGGGTTTGATTTCTTTGAAAGCGAGAAAATGGGTTTTAAGTGGTTTTTGGGTGAGAGGCTGAAGATCCTGGACTGGCAGACAATCAGTGGAGTATAGATACTGAGGTGTTCTTCAGTGTGTCGTGCTGCGGGCATGTGTTCTTAAATGAGTAGTGCATGTGTGTTTGCTTGCCTATGTTTGTTCTCTAATCTGCTGTTTGCCATTAGCTGTTTCGATGGTCTTTCAGTGTGACCGGAGCAATCACAAGTCCAGTTCCCGTCCCCCATAAATCATGCATAAATGATACCAACAGGTCTGCTTGTAAATCTTTGGAAATGTTTGCTGCAGTGCTATAAATAGGAGAGTTAAATAACATAGCTCTCTTGAAGTTTTGTGATTTATATTGAAGGAAATATTCTACCTGAATAGGTGTTAACAGAACATTTTTTTAGTGCGACTGGTGGAAGTGAAAGAAGTGTTGATCACATTTACATAAGTAGCGGCATTGGAATGTAAAAATCCTGCTTAAAAATATCACTTGTTGAAGTGCAAATATATTACTATCATAAGGTAAGTAAGTATCAAGAAAAAAGCACTCACAATATCAAAAGTTAAATGGAACCTTACATGTATTATACTAAATATTAAAGCCTCTCTTGTAATATTGGATTGATCATATATTTTGTGTAATTAGCAGTCTGTTGCTGTCGTGTTAAAATCTTTACTGGTTAGTTAAATCTAACACATAAACATGTGTTTTAGGTAAAATCCAAATCTGCAGTCTAACTAGTTACTATAGCTGTAAACAAATAAAGCGGAGTTTCCTATTTCACTCTGACACATAGTGGAGTAGAAGGAAAGTAGCATAAAATGGACATAATTAAAGTGTAAGTAGCTCAGAATGATTCTTACAGTGACATATGCACCATTGATAAGGGAATAATGATATTTGGAAATGCATTTTGCATTGCAAGTTTTTGAACGAGGGGAATTAACTTCCAATAAGCTCCTGTTTTGGAGCTCCATATTTAACTGACGGCTCCTCAGTTTACCCAGGCTGGAGTCATCATGTCGCCTGGAAAGACCGGGAGAATGACATCAGACAGAGTCATGTCACCCAACTTAAAACCTGCCTGCTGTCAGTAGGATTCCTGGAACTTCTAAAAACAGACCCTGAGAATAAAGTTATTGTATCACCTACTGATGTGACCTGAGTGAACAAGAGACACTGAGAAACTGTCCGTCAGTGATGTCAGTGCCAGGAAACAGTCAATAAAAGTCTGACCTGATGTGCTGATGTGATGATGCATCTACTGGAAGAGAGTAGCATGAATAATGCTGCTGCCAGTGTGCTGTGACATCACAGCTACTTTATGTTTAGGCTGCTTTACTGATGATTTCATCCCTGATCTGATTTCATAGCTGTAACCAGGAATATAGAAACACTAAGATCATGAGAATCAGTAATTTGACCAGACACCGAAATTAATAGAAAATATATTTTAGTCTTATTTGGTTCATTTTGGTCCTGCTTTGTGACCATGCAAGTTTTTCAGAAAATCTTGTGTCCATTTAGAATGTTTCATCCAAGAAGGACCAGAATTTTCAGGAAAGAAACATGTAATACTTAAACCTGCAATAACAGATTAGTTTGGCCACGTCAAGCAGCAGAAGCAGGCCTTAATATTTTTATACTTGGTGACTTTGTCTGTCTGTTGTTTGGTTTCGAGCAGGCGGTGCACTATGCCTTTTATTTTTTATACCTTTTTCACTTTTTACCATCCCAAACACTAAAGTTGAGCACATGACAGCTAAACAAATGCGTAAAACTCACGTTAGAGCTGCAGATTCAGTCAGTATTTTTTATAGGTTCATTATCATGTGTAAACCTTTTCACGTTGAAGTTTTTAGTGACTCTGTAGACGGGTATAAAATTCGACTAGAAAAATATTGATTCTTCTATTTAATCGTAAACAATTAGCCTGAAAAAATCCACAATTTTACATTATAAGTCTAAAAACTATTGAATTCCTATGATATTTCTAAAGAGAAAAACTCCCACCAGGTCCCACAAGACCTAAATTCCATTAAGTCTTACAGATAAAATGATAACAAACTTTGTTTGTTCATGGTCTTTACAACAACAGTCTGCGTTTTGTGATCCATTAACAGGAAAACATAATTTCTCTGAGACTTTCAAAGCCATTTCACAGGCAACTTAAGTTTTGATTAGCTTATGCACAAAGACACCTTGGTTGAATTTAAGAGAAATCGTGATTTGGATCTAAATCAGTACTTTGGTCATGACGGTTAAATCACAAACACAAACCATACTGAGAGTCTCGAGGGTTGAATCATGTACTTTGTTGTCATAGTGGCCACGTGAATGCACACTTGCTTTGGGGCGCTGACTGAAACAATGGATTCTGTCGTTCTTCTTAGTAGGACAGTCACTGTAGGAGTCTAAAACATTTTAAGTAAATGTTCTTGCACTTTCAGTCATATAAATGTATTATTCAGATTGCAACACAGTAACACTTCCTGTCTGAATAATACATTTCCATTAAGCTTTATGACAGTGCCCTCTGTGTTTTTGCACTTCATATCTGGGAGTTTAGTTTCCAAAGTGCTGTCATTATAACTTCTGCCCTTCTGATACACTACCTTGGAACAATCTGCCTGAAACTTACTGTAATGAGATGCTACTGACTCATTTTCTTTTTGTATTATGAAGGTTTTGGTTACTTTCGCCTGTGGCCGTACTGTTTTACAGTCATTGTGTGTTATGCCACCTGATTCAATAGTGAAAATGATATTACTGCTTTGATGCTCTGTCTGTGCTTACTCATGGTTGGATCATACAACCTGTAATGCACAAGTGTGAATACAGATCAGCTTTGTCATGCTGCCAGTTTTGTAGCGATTCACTAGGGCTTTGGGGATGTACAGTAGCACAAGAACAAAACTGATTCCTGAAGCATCAGAGAAGATCAGTGTGTTTCTTTAAAGGCTAGGCTATACAATGTTGGAGTTAGAAACTTGACTTCAGAGACTGCTGTCATATTTTCACAATGAGAGTCTTTTAGTTCAGTTTTACAGTGTCTTTTCAGTGCAGGCCCTTGGCTGCTCCAAACCTCACAGCTTCTTTTCAGCGTAGCTGCAAAGGTCGAGGCAAAGGCCAACCCATGTGACTCGATGATCTCATATTGACTGATGTGCTGTAAGAAGATCCTGGTCAATGACATGTCTGGAGGAAATGAAAGTATTCCAAGCTCAGAGGAGGATAAGAGCCTCGATCTGGCATCCTTCACTTCTGTATAATCTTCAACATTTTCTTTCTTGATCGCCCTGCAGCAGAAGCCCCAAGCTGATCTTAGGGGGCTTCTTGCTGCTGATGCCAGACAGAGGATGGGATGAGGGGGTATTTGAGTCTGAGTTATGTGTGCGTCTGCTATTTATAATGCCATGCGAAGTCCTTCTGTTAATAGTTTACTGCCTGATGAAGACAGGAAGCCCCCTGAGCTTAACCCCGATACTGCCAATGTCAATTCGCCTACTGTGTGTTTTTGCATTCTAGTAAGTCAACCAACAACAGAACAAAAATAAATTCCAGACAGTCCAAGGCCAACATTTTGATATTTTTTTACCTCAGCATTAAAAAGACAACAGGTTAGCTGAGCAAATGTGTTATTAAAGTGGGAAAAAATGAGGTGCAGGTGCATGATAGAGACTTAATGCCTTTATTTTTACATTGACCACTGTATCTTCCTGACCAAGAAAACTAAGAATCAACTAATTTTTGACCACTAGACGACAATTTAGGGGTTAATTAAAGCGATTATAATTCAGCCCAACAGGACCGTAAATATCCTAATTTGATGGTGAGCGATCCAATACTTGCTGTGCACAAAGGTAACATATTAGAAATACACATTGAACTGTTTCCTTGAACAAGTGAAAGAGTGCTGATGGTCTTCAACATATTTAGGATTTACCGATTCTACATAAAGCAAAGCTTTAATGTCATACATCAATATATTTAGAACAAACCACTATGCACAATATAGCATTAAGCTTCCTGCACATAACCATGTTTAGCTTACTGCCATGGGCATTTAAATCATATTGTGTCCACCACTAGACCTACTGGAAAGCATCCAGCTTTCCACTTTCGTGTCTTTTCTTTAAGTTACTCGGTAATTCATTGTGAAGATTTTTCTCTATGTCAGAGTGCTTTAACAAATGTAAGGGGGGTAGGCAGTTCTGCTTTACTGCTCCTCTCTGGTCACAAGTCATCCATGATTGTTTTGTGCTGAGGGATCTGTAGCTGGCCTTGAAAGACACGTCTTGCTATATCTCTGTTCAAACTCAATGGCCCCTTTTGTATTATGATTCAATTTAGCAAAGCAATTCCTCTTTTCTGAACACCCTTGCTTTGGTGAATGAATCCATTTCAGTCAACCTTTTCTTTTTTACCCAAACCCTGTCAGTCTGCTGCATAGCCACACATCACTGACAGCATCGTTAGACTCTGATTTATTCCACTGTCAGGCTGTTGACTCAGTAGACCTAGAATTGGCTGTGTTGCATTGCTGTCAAAGGGAAAGTAGAAAAGTCTCATGTTGCAGTGAGGTTCATGTTTATATGTAGACTTGCTTTGGTGCAAGGAACACTCAGTCTCAGTGCCGGGGGGGCACAGGTAGCCAATATAGTCCTAGACATCTTGTCTGGAGTTTGGTTTCACTGGCTGAGTAAGAATCCAAAGCAGAGCTTTCTGGGGCTGAACAAATCCTCTCATTGAACTGGGACCTATACTACGAAGCAGGATTTGGGGTTAGTGAGGTAACGTCAGGTTAAATCCTGAGTTTTCAGTCCTATGACAGTGGTTCACTTCTTACTGGAGTACATTGCCATGGTAACTTACGCTGAACGGCTAACCTGCTCCGTAGCAGGTTATGTTTGAGATTGAGATGACTGGGTATAAAAGCACCTCCCACTGGAAATAACTTCTCTCCCTTAAAACAAACGGTTCTCAACAAAATGGCATCACCATTTAAAGAAGACCCGCTACACATCAGAGCGCTAAATGTGAGGGGATCACTGAGGAGTGTGAGGGTTTTTCAGGACCGGCAAAACCCCTTAACGCACCCTGACAAGGATCTCTATGAGCTCCTTTCTTCCTTAATTATTTTTTTTCCCCTGTTGGCTACAGGCAATGTCAAAGCGATTTCATATTTTTTCCCATACCAATATCACCCCACAACAGCAAACTGATTTTAGCATTAAAGCTTGTATTTGTAGGATACTTTAATAACCCTACACTGCTTTGAATTAGGTTTCTATGTTTGTGCTTACTTTGTTCCCATGTCCTTTTTACACCACCAGAGGTGCAGCTGAAAGTAGAAACAATGTCAGATATGCCACAAGTATATACATTAGGCAACAAATTAATTCAAAGGAATCCTCAGATTTGGTTATTGTCTGATACGTGTCTGCATGACGGAACAGTAACCATATTTGAACTGTTATAAACTCATGAACTTATGCATTCACAGTCAGCAGTTTTCTGCCAGCATTCCTTCCTGGCTTTGGACGCTGCTGCTTTTTGCTCCTATGATGTTTTTATATTCTTCATATTTAGTAAAGATTATATTCAGCTCCTTGGTGGTAAAGTAAGCTGCTCTGCAGCCGGACTTGTCCATAGTCGTGATTGGTCAGATGCCGATAACGCTACCCATTTTTTGTGCACATGCTCATACTCGAATCAGACAATCTTGGGTTGACTTACCAAGTTAATAACAACTATCATGTGCCCAGTTATCCTGAGTGCAGTGTTAGGATTAGTCAAGCCAGATCTCTGAAACATATCCTAGGTATGTTGATCTCAATTCGTGTTACAGGCCCCTGGACAGCTTAAATAACAAGTATGGAGGTGATTTTTAGATGACTTTACAAAGCTTACAAAGACAGCAAAATAATTCAAATTCAGAAGTTAAGAAACAAGGCACCGTCCACGTTAAGGTGTAGCTTTTCTTTGAATGTTTGAGAAATATACTTGCACACTTTCTTTCAGACAATTAGAAGGGAAACATGTTACCAATCCATCTATAGCTACTATATGTCTAGCTACTGCCAGCTGCAGGTAAGCTTGAATAGCACAAAAACTGGAACCCGTCCCTGCTTTGTAACAGAAATCATTTAAAAATTAGCTTCATAGGTGCTGATATCAGATATTGTCCCTTTCACCAAGGCCAGCCATGCTGCGTAAAGTGCTGGTGCTAAGCTAAGCTAAGCTAACTAGCTACAGTACAGACTTCACATTTAGCATGCAAGAAAGATGGTCGTATCAATGACTGCATCCAACTCTCTGCAAGAACTTTTACCAAACATGTCAAAACATGTGTTTTTGTGTGCCACAACTTTCATTTTGGTTTTATTCTGTACATTTTACTGCCATTTTGTTTGAATAAATGGCTTTAAATGGGGTCCAGCAGAACTGCGTTGCACATTCATAAGACAAAGAAGAATTTCTGGGTGCTAATTTACATTACAATAGCCAAATAAAAGCAGCTTTTTCACCCCCAGCTTAAGAGTTGAGAATGAACCTTCCCCCCTTTTCCCTCCCTAATTCATGATTTTTCTCCCGCTCATTCTTTCTCTCACCCTTTTTAGTTTGTCCCACAGTAACTTTCTTGCCAATCTCTGAGAGACCATTGATGTAAATGTCTTGTAAATGTAGGAACTGTTGCAGCGTTTATGAGGGATCAGAAAGGATATATAGCATGGGCTTTACAGTCTGACACACACACACACACACACATACAAAAACACTCACGATTAATTCCTTTTTCTACCTCCCACTTACTCTCTGTCTATTTAGCATTCTCCCATTCCTCTACTGAGCTGCCCGGACCCGGACAAAAGCTCGGTGGGAAGCGGCGTTGCCTGGCTGAGAGCTTTCAGGAATATTACTTTGTGGACCACGTGTTCACTGAATGCAGAGGGACAATCTGCAGAGTCAGGAGGAACCATACAACTTAGATCTGATGGAGGTGCAGAAAATGCACAGTTTGGCACTGTTGGATGAGGAGAAACTGATTCTGCATCTGCACTTCACAGGCAGATTGCAGCTAAAGTCCTGAGGTCACATTTGAATTAAAGTTTTCGGGCATTTTATGGTTTAACACGTATTCATAATGGTTGTCTTTGGTGTTAATGAGTCATGTTTGACTCGATCTCTAGGTTTGCCGTTCCTGTTCTGTGATGGAAAGGCAGCTTTACCTTGAGTTGACTCTGGCAAATGCTTCTGAATGTCGTATGATCTATGGGGGAGGTGTAGAGGGTCTAAAGGGAATGGGAGCTCGAGGGATGAATAAATCATTGCAGGCCTCCCTTTTGATTATATATATGTGTGTGTGTGTGTGTGTGTGTGCGCGCGCATGAAGACAGTTGGGTTGACTCGGATAAAGATGCAGTTTAATCAATTTGCTGATGGCAGCAAGTGGGAACTGATCCTGAACTGTGTGCAGAAAGACACCATGAACAGCAGACAGGAAATTACAACGGAAGGGGAGGCTTTTTGTTTGTATTTATTAAAAGAGATTTTGCATTTGATTGCTCAGGCTGGTCTTTGGATACAAATGACTGAATTAAAGTTCTTTCAATAGAAGTCCTTTACACTATCACGGTCACTTACATCTTTTTTAATTTCCTCAAACCGGTATGAGTTAAGATGGCTGATATGAATCTGATCATGTGTCATCGCTGTTGGTCTCTTGCATCAGGCTTAATTGAATTGAACAAGCTCAAAATCTTTGTGAGATTACACCTACACAAGGCCAAAGATAGCATACATGCATTTACTAAGAAGGAACTTTATATGATGCTTTATTTAAACAAGTTTCACCACATAAGCGAGTTGTTACAGACATAATTATTTAATAGGTACATCCATTAGGTCTAACTGATGTGGAACTACTGTGAGCACGCTAATATATGACCTGGTCAGACTGAAAAGTGAAAAGAGATCATAGATAAACAAGACACTCAAAACATTCACATTCGTTGTCTCATGAAGTGGCCGCTGCATCTATGCGCGCCGCCATTACCATGGCAACATCAACATGGCATGAATTGTAAAGAAACAATTAACAGCCAACCAATTTATAATCTGTAATTCACAGACACACACACACACACACACACACACACACACAAAGGACACAGTAAAATCATGCAAATGATTAGTTTCTTGTAGGACAAGAAACAAAGGTCACCTGGAAACTCAGAACTGATTGTAGGTGTCACTTAGTGAATGTGTTTATCTGCCTGTGTGCCAGTCTGGTGACCCATCCTGGGTGTTTTCAGTGTGCTTTCTAGTTGCATTCTGCGCAGTCAATGTCCCAGGCAGCAGATGAATGAGTTGATGGACAGCGCAAACACGTGACCTTAACTACCAACAAACTGCTGTTAAAGAAAAACACTCAGAAAAGTAAAGGGAAGGACGGAAATCTTAAGACAGAGGTGAAATTTGAGACCCCAAGTATAGGGACAGACAGATCAATAGATGGATGAGTGGATAAGGAGAAGAAGAAAGGAGGAGATAAAAAGGAACAGGGGAGGGACGGTGTTGGGGTTATGTCCTCTTTACACTTTGGACCTGAGGGCCAATCATTACCCCATCTATGCTAGAAAGTGTCCGTTCACTTATTGATCACTGGGGCAGGTGGTGAGCTTGGGGCTTGTTAAAGATGCATGTGCAGTGAGGATGGGGATACCACTGTCCTCAAATGCAGTGGACAGCACAGTGTTTGTAGCTTCCTTCTACTTTGAATCTACTTTCACTGCAGTGTTGAAGTCATAAGATTCTGTGCAAAATGGTCTTTTTTTTTTTTTTTTTAATTTTCTAATTTAAACGAATGACTTGATGTCCATAAACAAATTGTTTAAGCAGGAAGTTGAGTCACATCCGTGGGCAGTGAACCACAATATCCCAAAGGGGGTTTTGCATGAACCAGCAGCTGTTTCTGTCTCTCCTATGGCACCTTATTGTGCGCTGCCCAACCTTTTTCTCTTCTGCCCGGGGTGGGAGAGAGTTGAGATGTTAAAAACATAATGATTCACAGCCCGGTCACTTCATTCTCAGCTGTCGTTTTCTCATCAGCAAAACAGAAAGAAGAAACTGGAGCCAGGTGTAAAATCTGTGATTTCCCCCCCGTCTCAAATTAAATTTTTACTGGAAGAACTGTCTCAGTGAGTGTTGTTAGACAGACTGCAGTCAGTGTGTTGATCTGTAGTTTACACAGTTGCTACATGGCTTTCTGTTGTCTGCTGAGTATCTGCACAAGGGCGCGTGAGTTAGTGAATAAATATTTGAACCATTTGGATGCTCATGCTGCTATTAATGTCCACATGCTTGCACATGTTTTCCTTGTATGTGTGTGTAAGCAGGTGTGTGTGTGTGTGTGTGTGTGTGTGTGTGTGTGTCCAGGTCAGAGGTCACAGTCTTGCCCCAGGATAACAACAGAAGGCCCAAAGAGCCTCTGACCCCCATGCTGCTCCTGTAGAGCCACTGTCTATAGAGCAACAGCCTCACACTGCTCTGTGATGGACAGATGTTAAAGGCACACAGATTAGGAGGCACCAGCAGTAACGGTCACAAAACTAAATAATGGAAATTTTTCGGGTGTGTTTGATTTAACATTTCACAAACTGTATAATCCTGTGGCTGGAACATTCCGAGGGAGGGTTGGGTTCAGAAAAGACATTTGTTAAAATTTCCTATTTGAATGGATCTTCACATTAAAACTACAGAAAAAAAAGAAAAAAAAAAAGCTCCGATCCCCTTCGGCGGATTGCTTCGATGATGTGGAGTCACGCTGAGGCCCTTTTACAAAACACAGATTGTGTGGCTGCCTCATTAACGTCTGAAGTGCTCTCTTGTCATTTTTCCTCTTTTATTTTGAGTGCCATTACTTTCTCTGCATAAACAAACCAAGCAGGGCCTGGAATTCTCTTGGAATTGCAAAATACCTTTCTGCAGATGTTTGTGCATCTTGTTTGACTGTGTATTTAATATGTTGACAGATGGGCATTCTTTTTTTTTTTTTTGAACAAAAAAACTGCAGCCTCCTTTTTACTTCCTGTCAGTTGATTTTTCAGCATATGAAATACTAGATTTTTAAAAATGTTTTTAACACAAGATTCGGGGAATGTTGTCAACCTATGGATGAACATGTGATCCTGCAATAGAAAATGTGTACAGGCTGCAAAAAACACTTTAACAAGCTGCAAGTTTATGGGGATGCCATCATTTTCCAAGAGTGTGAGTCTCACAGCTTTTTTTCTGCTGTGTTTCTGAGACATTGTGCTGGTGAATGGTGTTTACATATGCGATGCCTTTCTTCATCTCAATCACATCACACGGCCTGCATTTGAGGCTGTATGCATGCAGGGATGTGAGTCCTGAAAGTGGGGGAGGAGCGAGGGAAGATGAGATTGTATTTTAGTGTGAGTGTGGACGCGTGGGGAGGTGGAGGGGGAGACGATAGGGGAGGGGTGGACAGGGGCGAGTGTTGGGGTCACTGCACATGCTCTCCCTCAGCGAACGCATGGGTATGAGTGCAGTGCAATGAGTGTCTGTGTTGTTTCTGTGATGATCAACTGGGAAAACAAGAGTGATGCCCCTGGAGGGAAAAGGGGAGTTAAAAATGGCAAATCAAGGCAGAGGAATATGAACATATGAGGTTTTGGCATTGCGCTGTAATAGCTGTACCTTAATATTATCAGTGACAGCAGCTGAGTGGTGAAAATCTGTTTCTGCACATGCAAAATTCACAACTGCAAACACGAGCTTAATGTCTGACATAGATGACATAAGATGACCACAATGACAATATATTCCTTCTTCCTTCTTCTATGCATAGTGAGTCGTTTCTTCTTGTAATGACTTGCTTTAACAGTGACTGATGGCATCATGGTTTGGTTTTCTCTGTCACCAATTCAGTACTGCTTTTTATGTGTACAGATAGGTGTCCATATTTGTAACTAGTGCATGTTTTTCATGTTGACACTCTTTATTTGTCTATTTTCTATATTTTTTAACACTAGAAATATAGCAATGTCAGTAGGTCTATTGATGGATTTAAGATAAATTTCCATGAAACTGTGCACTGACATGCAGGATTCCAAGATCATGCATGCCACCATCCTTGTTTTAAAAAATCCTGCTAAATCAAAGTCACTCCCGTCAGTCTCAGCAACACTGCTAACAAGCTTATCAAAGATGGTGAAAATGGAAAACTTTACCTGCTTTATGTCAGTATCTTTACCACATTGCATTGTAGTTGTGTTACCGTGCTTCTATAAGCATCGCTCAGCCTCCAGCATGGCTGTAGACTTATTTTAATCAGGGTTCCCTGATGCAGATAGAGCTCAGGTGCTTTATCTAATCTGTATGTTCAACCTGGCATGTACTTCACACAAACATGCATATCTATGCATGCTGGTGCTGTCTCTACGGTGTCTGGGTTTATGTGGGTTTTCCACTAGACACCGTCACCATCACACTCAACACCCTGATGTCTTCTATAGGGTCAGTGTGCAGCAGCAATGACATATGCACAAACACTCACATTACACACCACACACACACACATACAGACAGACAGACACAAATACTCTATGCCAAACGTGGATTTATAGTAAGATGAGCTCGACGGTGGAGCTCAGAATCATGTGAGTCAATCCTGAACAATGAAGTGGGCTAAGAAGTGGGTGAAGGGCAAATAAATGAAAGTATTACTCAGCCATGACGATTTATCTGTCATACTGGGGACATGTGTGCATGTTTGTATCTTGAGCACAGTTTTAAACTTTTTTAAGCTGTCCTTCAACAAAAAATACTTGAACAGGTTTCTCTTGCTGTGATTATTCCCCTTTTCACAGTAGATAATAAAAGGTCTCATTCCTAACAGGCTTCAGTATGTGATGGGAGAAAATATACTCCCGGTTCTTATAGCATATGTATGTAACAATATATCTTAAACTAATATAAGGCTTCAGGCTTCA
>NW_007577988.1:435012-438938 GCF_000690725.1 Stegastes partitus
CACGCAGAAAGATCCCGGGTAGCTGTGAGGCGACGGTGCTAACCACCGAGCCACCTTGCAGTCCCGATTCTAGTGTCAATGTTCATCATAGAAACTTCAGGGTTGTGGGCGCCGCTATAGCTCACCTGGTTGAGCTGGCGTCCCATATATAGGGTTAGGGTTAGTCAGGGTTAGGGTTAAGGTTAGCGGATATAGTCCCCGATGCAGCGGTCATGGGTTTGAGTCCCGCTCATGACCCTTTGCTGCAGGTCCTTCCCCCATTCTTCTCCCTCTACTTTCCTGTCTCTCTTGCTGTCCTATCTAACAAAGCCAAAAAATATCTTAAAAAAAAAGAAACTTCACGGTTGTGACAAATGTTGAAGGCTGCAAGGACATGTCCATTTTTAAAATTAAAAACTCTCACTTTTCATTTTTCAAACTAATAAACGGAGATAATAAGCAAAGGCCCTAAACAGGGCTGCCACTAATGATTATTTTCACGTGCTGTTTTGATTGATTTCTTAATCATTTAATGACATCTTCCAGTGGTTGTTTTTCTTTGGCCAAACCCAAAGATTTTCAATTAGCTGTTAAAGAAGATAAATAAAAATAAAAGGGGGGTGGAGTCTCATAATGAAAAGGTGGAACTACTCTATGCATGGCATTTTTGCTTTAAAAAATCTGAATTTAATCTGTCAGTTGACTAATTGCATTGTCATTTTAGCTGCATTCTGAAATATTTTCCTGCATTTTACTTGAGGCATGTCACAATGTCATGCAAATTATGCTACCGGAGGCCAATAGCATTAGTAAGTAATCAGTCTGAATTAAATGAAGAGAAAATTAAAGCCAAAAAATACTGTCTAGACAGTTTCATGCCTGGATATACAGTAAAGTTTGAGTGGTGTTTTCTCTTAAAGGAATTATTTCAGTCTAGCAGGGTCATACAGTTTATAGAAACATGTTGGGAGCCATCCCAGTCTCTTGTCCAAATAATGGAGGTACAACGGATAACCAGACCTCCCTGCTTTACACCTGCCTGCATATCTGCACATGCAGGGGGAAAGAGCTGTATCACCTAAACTCCTAAACATAAACCAGAGCCTCCTGGAATGTGGGCCTATTATAGGGATTGGATCTTATCAGTTTTTTTTCTCTTTTTTTAGTGATGTGCTATTCCTCTCAACCAAATCCTCTTGGATAAACATGTGTTTGCATTCGTTTAACATTGTTCAGTCGTTTTTTTCTTTTTAATGTGGGCCACCAAGTTCTGACTCGTGAATGTGAGGAGAACCATTCCTGAGGCTCGCACAGCTGCACCTCAACAAGAATATTTGTCAGGAAAGAGAAGGCAGGAGCAGAAAATAGAAAGTAGAGCTGTCTGGCAGCCTGGGTGGTATCAGTGGTAGTTTGTCTGTCTTAATTAGTCAGGGAAAAGTACATTTACTGAAGTACATTTTTTACAAAACTTGTTCTTCCCTTACTAGTTTTTCTTTGACTTTGTATACTACATTACAATTCAGAGGGAATTGATACTTTCATTGCATTATTGGACTGGTGTAGTTACTGGTTACCTTTCAGATTAAGATTATTAACCTGACCAGCATTGATTTTTGGCACAATGACTATATAGTATCTTATCAAGTGATAATATCCAATGATATGCATTATTAATAAAATATTACCCTGAAAGGAGTGTTTCAGCCTAAAACATGCATTTAATAAATTAAGAATTGAAAACAGTGGTTTTGACTGTGGTGGACTATTTCATCTCTTCATTCATTCAGTCCATTACTGAATTACATTTCTCAGTATGAATCTGTGTTTTATACAATAAACCTGAATAAAAGAAAAACAGAAATATATCAGAATCAGGATGCAGGCCTACTGCTGTTGCTAAAGTGTCACTATTGGCTCTGTGATGCTGGTCACCCATCACAAAACTAACTTCTTGATGGGTAAAAAGTGAACTTTGTCCCTTACTGCTGGTTGCAAGTGTGGCACTGTGCAACTGTGTACTGTACACTTGCAGTGCTATTGCTGCATTAGTGAAACAAACTAAAATGTAAACCTTGCTAACAGGCTATAATTTGCACTAACCCCATTTATAACCCATATGATACCCCTCGATTTAGTCACATTGCAATACAATCCATCTACTAGGAAAGATAAAATCCATCAACACCGATGTTTAAATCCAATAATTCCATCATGTGACAAAGAAGAGTGCATCAGAAAAAAAAAGATTTAAAATGTTATCATTCTGATAGTAGACATTGTTGAGGTATAAACAGCTGTCTACATAGATGTTGGAAAATTTACACCCCAAACATTTGTATTGAAATTGTATCCTACTCCAGGCTAGAAATTGTAACAGTACAATACAGTTTGCATATGTGCTACAGATTGCTTGTTCAGGTGATCACCACGTCCTTTTTAGAGCACAAAAATCAGTTAAGAAGTGTGGCATTTTACTCTTAAACAACTTTAAGACAACAGCTGTAGGTTACACCACTGTACACTCAGTAACAGTGAAGACCAATAAGAATTCAGCAAATTTTGTGTTTCTTAAAGTAAAAATGCCATTTTGTTGCTCTGTATTGTGTCTCCGTGCCTGCTGTCACCCATGTGTGTGTATTCCTGAAAATGAATAAGGAAATGATTCACATTTGATCCAGTTCCATTTCCAAGAATCAAGTGGAGCCGGTATTGTAAAGTGTACTCAATATACTGTATCAAACATAATAACCTCAATTATTCAGCACAGCAGTACAGAGCAGCTGCTGTGCGTCCGACCCTTTTGTTATGACTGCCTCACTCTGAACACTCAGACGACCACTTAGTTGTTCTGTATGGTCCATGCTGTACTTTGAGCTTGTTAGACTGTATTTATAGGTTAAATACTTCCCAGCCTCAGAGATAGTTCTAATTTAAGTGACACAGAAGATATGAGGACAGCTCATGGTGAGAACTTTCTGCACAGGCTTCACAGTGCAGTATGTAGCTGCATAACTGAGCCAAGCATTTTAATTGCTAACATCATTGTTATAAATAAAATGAAGGTATAGGAGAATGCTTCTGTTGTCGCACTCAATTTAGGATCCCTCTCTCTCTTGTTTCTATCATTTGCTGCACTGTACTCTTCACGCTCTCTTCTCTGCCCGTGTTTCCCCACGTCTCGCTTCCATGCTTATGCCATGGCTGATGGTGTTGGGTGGAATGTGGCTCAACATTTGGTTTTTAAATAGCATCCTAGCCTGAATCAGCCACTCCTAATAAGGCAGAGGGCATTGACACTAGCCCTAAAATATCAGCAACCCTCTCACTGAGAAGAAGACTTTTCCTTGCCTTGATAGTAAAAGAATGACTGGTGATAGCCTCTGTGTGATAGTGCAAACAGATACACCACAAACAGATTTCACAGAGCTGCTTTGAATCAACTGTAAGTCAAGATAACATGATAACATGCTCAACAATGCACGGTGTCTGCAGGGTTTGTACTTTTCATAAATGGTGGCTTAAACTTGGAGCTGTAACCAGTCTTTCACAGCAGGTATTACAATTAAATGTCACTGACTTTCCTTCAGGATCTTGGTGGGTGCACCGCAAGCAGCAGGCCAGGGGAGGCTGAGGGGAAGTCGACCAGGAGCCCTGTTCAGGTGTCCGATCACACCAGAGGAGTACGACTGTGAGAGGGTTGACATCGATGGAGATGGTGAGTTTGTAGTTCAGGTGGAGATATTCATCAATTTATTGATTAGGTGGTGGACAAAAAACTAGTCAGCAATTTGAGTAATGAGTAATGAACATTTTATTTGGTTTTCCACATGTTTGCTCTTTTTATTTGTTTATTTCTCCAGGACATCAGTTTAAATAATGCTGGATTGGTTACGTTAATAAAACATTTCATCCTGCAATCTAAGAAATCTGTATGAGCTTTATATATA
>NW_007577988.1:439081-506810 GCF_000690725.1 Stegastes partitus
TTGTACAATAGCAGAGATGTTTTAAGTCATGTAGACTCCCTGTGCTTTCTTTTCTTGAGTTATATAACATCAGCATATCTCCTTAGTAAGCCTTTCTTGGTTGGTTTTGTTAAGAATCTATGAAAGCCACTATGTTTTTTTATTCAAAAGCTTACCATTAAAATGTACTTTAACTTATTTGCACTGCAATATTGGAAAAAGTTAAACATACTTTGAACACTTGTAAGTTGAATAACTCATTGCATAACAAAGTGCTGTTTGCTTACTGTGGCCCCGATCCTAATTGGTTTACAACATGGAAACCATCATGACTGGCATTTCCTTCTGTGTTTTCGTTCAGTGAAACGGGAAAGAGAGAGCAAGGACAACCAGTGGCTCGGCGTTACAGTCAAGAGTCAGGGGATTGGAGGGAAGGTGGTGGTAAGTATCAGGCGCATCATGTAAATTCATCAGTGCAGGAAGTTCATGTGTGGACAAGAAAAACAAAGACACATGTTCTGATGCTGACCCAGAGATGTGTGAACACATTTTCCAGCTTTGGATTATCTGTCAAGTTCTTATTTATGAGGATGAAGACCACATTTTTCTGAATGACTCAATCATATTGAGAATGGCGCTGTTTCGAAAATGACATCCATTAATGCTCTTTGATGTCCCTCTCCAGACCTGTGCTCACCTGTACGAGCTGAGGCAACGTGTCAGTAAACCTTCAGAGACTCGTGATCCCATCGGTCGCTGCTACGTCCTAAGCGAGGACCTGACTGAGCGAGATGATCTGGACGGAGGAGAATGGAAGTTCTGTGAAGGTCGACCACAGGGGCACGAGCAGTTTGGTTTCTGCCAGCAGGGCCTGTCTGTCAGTTTTACCCCAGACAACAACTTCATTCTGTTTGGGGCTCCAGGAACCTACAACTGGAAAGGTAAAGTGTCTGACTTTGACAAGCTGTGTTTTTGTTTTTTTTTGTCCAAATCAAGAAGTTGTATGTTTTACTAATTTGAAAAATCTCAGCAAATCTGTGATGGGATGTTTGGGAATATATAGATAAAAAGACCTAACACCCATCATAAAGACAGATAATAAGAGAAAGATTTGCAAGTAGGGATTATTTAAAACTGAAATTCCCTATTTTGTATTGTTCCCCTCTCTAATGTCTTCATAAGTACTGCACCATTTCAGTGTGCAAACAACTGCCAGTGGATATAAAAAATGATAACTCTTTCAGTTGCAGCTACTGTAAGATAGAAAAAAATCCATGTAAACTGCCTAATGAAAGTAGCACTACTGATTGGACAATGTAATTAATTTATAGCCCTATTTCTATTTCTATTGATTGAAAAGTGAAATTATGCAGCACAGTGGCATGCACTTAATTAAAGAAAGAGGAGATTTACCTGATGTAGAAATCAGTTACTGGATTGATTTATAGTTTACTGTCATAGACTGCCACATGAGATCAATGTCGGGCTTTGTTGCACGATGGCCTTAATTTATTCAATTCACATTCTAAAACACTGCAATATAAGTCTGTGTTTAGTCTGTCAGTTGTGAATGATACTTCTTATTCTACTGAATGTTATTTTAGAAAGCCTGGTGTTAGACTGTTTCCACTGTGTCAATGGGAAAGAACGTGTATTTAGATGGATGGACACTGTGTGTCTGGCTCTGCCTGGTCCAAAGTCACACAAGTTCTAAGCAGGTTTTGAGTTTATAGTGTATACATTAAGTGTACTGCATTTGGTGAACAATAGTGTCACATGATCTAAAGATCTCTAAAGAATAAAAGGAATTGTTTATAGCTAAAAATTGAAAGTAAATCACAAATGCTGGTGGGATAACTCAAGAAAAACCTTGAGACAGAAGTACAAATATGTTTAAAATCTTAAGAAAACACTTTGCCAACTTTCCAATATGTACATATTCATGTTGCCTCGTCTTTGCAAAGTCGCAGTTTGATTGAAAGCCAATGTTGCATTTGAATTTCATGGTATCGTCTTTGTATGAAATGGTAAAGTATGCCTATTTCTTGTATGCTAACTGATTAAGCTGTACATTATGTTGATGAGCATATGGTACAAACTGTACAGCATTAGTTATGTGTGTGTGTGTATGTATGTATCTTGTGTTCACTGTGACAATGTCCAAATGTTTTCTTGTTGCTTTGCTGTGCCCTCACCCGCTTCCTTTCCAGGTGAGATGCGCGTCCAGCTCTTCAACCAGACTCTGCTCGACCTCGGTTACTATGACGACGGGCCCTATGAGGTGGCAGATCAGAAACAACTTAATGCTCAGCTCATCCCTGTGCCCTACCACAGTTACCTGGGTAGGACTTGCCCTCCCTGCTCACTGCTGCCTGTGCACAGGAGAGAAAGAGAGGGCTGGAGGGGGGAGGACGCCAGGGCTCAGACTGCACCCCAGCATGGCTGACTTATCCACGGGAACAGTAGCTACTGCTAAGTTGCCTCTGACAGGTTGAGGGAAAAGGTGTTTTAGTGTCCCTGTCATCCGCTGGGCATTGTTTCTGGCTGAGCCTATCTGTGCATGACTCATAAAACCCTGAATATGACTCCACCTCATTATTGGAGCTCTCTCTCATTGTGGGTGGACATGTGGCCTGACATGAATTCTTATGATGCCAGTATTTGCTCCAGAACAAGGAAAACACTGTATGTACCAAAAAAGAAAAACACTACAATGATGTTGTCCTCATTCCAGCCACCGCCCTCATCTGAAAACTGAAGAACAGAAAAACATGTCAAACCTTTAAGTTTGTGCTTTACAATGTCAGGGTGTGATCTGAGCCTGAAGCGTCGTCTCTCCTCCAGGTACCCGGCGGTTTTTGCAGGACGAACCGCTGCAGCACCACAGAAACAAAGCACCAATCAATCACTACCTGTCTCACCTGCACTTCCCTCTCCCTCCCCTTTTTTTTTCTCTCTTGTCACTCTTTTGTTACCTTCACCACTCCATCACTCCCCTCCCACGCTCCTCCTCCCTCTGTCTCTTCTTCTGTCTTTCTCTTCCTGTTTTGGGCCTTAGGGCTCTTGTTCATGGCTAGCCCTGTTGAAGATGCACTGCTGTACAAAACTCTGGAGCCCAGCAACCGGCCCACACCGTTTGAGGATGTAGCTCATAATAGCTACTTAGGTTTGTAGGCTTGAAGTGTTGTTGTTTGGACCTCGGAACTGGGCTTGTAGTGGACGTTCTTCTTCTCCGTCTCTGTCTTAGTCCTGTCTTCTAATTCAACCTGGTGTGTATAGAGATTGTAGTGTGTAGTCTATGTACTACGTTGGACCAAGTCTTAACTGTTATAAAGAGACAGCCATCCAAAACTGAATTTATTCAAAAACTTGGCTAATTCAGATTTACACAATTTAATTTGTTTGATGCTGACTATTTTCTTTTTTCTCCACCTAGCTGTTAAATTGAACAGATGGTTGTCTCTTTGAGTAGCAGAAGGGTGTTTGTCTGTTCTGTCTATAGATCTCTGTTGTCTTTAGTGTGTTGAGTCCGTTGCATGTGTCTGTCCGGATGAAGCCTTCCAGGGCATCTTGGTGGTGGTTTTCGTGTTGATTGCTGTAGTTTTACTAAACTGAACTGTTTTAAAGGGTTTAACTAACCTACGACCTCACAGCTCTGCGGGGTTTACTCAGACTCAGCTGCGCTTCGAGCTAAATGCTAACATCAGCGTACTGACATGTTCACAGTGACGTTGAGAACATGCTGATGTTTAGCACATATACTGTAATGTTTACCATGTTCTCCACCATAGTTTTGTGTCTTAGCATGCTAACCTGTAGCTAATTAGCATTAAACACAGAGTACAAATGAAACCAATGGGAATGCATCATCAGTTTCTTATACAACACAACCTCACACTTAAACAACAGAAAAGATTCATTGCCAGTGACTCCCAAAATGTCAAACTGTATGTGAGTGTTTTGGTAATTGAGATACTATGAGAAGATGGGTGTGGTGGAGCCATAAACCATTCACAGGCTGTTCACCCAGGAGAGCGGGGTCCATGTCCCATGTGGAACTATTATTTTTAGTTGAGTTGACTTATTATTCAGCTTTCATTATTATTGTTATTATTATTATTCTTATTATTATTATTATTGTTGTTATTATTATTCCCTAACTAAACTACTTCATGACGTTTAGGAAAAGACCATGGCTTGGGTTAAAATGGACACTTTCTGCAACAGGCTTCTTTTGTGTTCTTGATTACCAAGGGGATGAGTCCCACGCCATCGAAAAGGAACTACTGTGGCAACAGCAAGTTCAGAGAGTTTACATGATCTAATTCACATGGCCACAAGAGGTCGTCTCCATTGTTCATTCTAACCTCCTTAAACAATTGACTAGTAAAATCTTTTGGTGAGGTCAGACTGTTTTTATTAGGTATTTTATAAATAAGTATTTTACAATTTTAAATTTTGACCAGATGATAGCTCTACATGGTAAATTAGGAAATAAGCAAATTTGCTATGATTTATCTGAGAGTAGGACAAATGTCGATGTCAAATTTAATGTTTAAAAATAAGACCGATGTCAGCCTCATGGTGGCACAACAGGAAAAGTCATGGGATTCAAACTGGTGTCAGTAAAAGACAAGCTATCAGAATGCAATTCTGCATTTCACATGTGATTGTACACCGTATGGTTAAGAAGAATTCCCCCTCCTCCTGACTTGAACCCTAACCTCAACTTATTTGCGTGTTATTTTAATACCCTAAAATGACACACAAATAGCTTAAAATGTGTATACATGACAGGTGAAGTGTGCCTAAAGTTGCGTGTTATGCATACGCAATCATTAGGGGATCACCAAAGACAATGGGATTGATTCCTAAGCAGGCACAGTCATTGTCTGTACAAAATTTCATCACAATCTCAGATTCCACCAGTGGTGAACTGACAGACTGACATTACCATCTATACAGCTACAGTCATATAAAGAGGTAGCCTAGAAGTATCCAAAAGATATCTTGATTTCTTGTTTTGGAGAAAGCAATGTGAGACTTTTGTTATGGATCTTCAGTGTCTGTGGGTAATGACCCACCCTCTGCTGAACAGGCTTGTTTATTGTTTTGTGTGGTTCCACTTATTATTTCCCACTAAGTGTGTGGATCTGCTATAAATCTCTTTATTCACATTCCTCCAAGCCTGCTTTCCCTCTCACTCACCATATTGAGCCGTCTCCTTGACTACACTAATTCTCACATGACCTTTTAGCCTTCATTTATAACTCACATGCTTCCATTGATCCTAACCAGATGATGTGCCACACCTATGCATGCTTACTAAAATGACAGACACCGCTGAAGAAATGTGCAGCAACTGTTGGATCTCAAATATCACCAGATTTCATCTGCTCCTAAAATGTGGTCACGTATAAACAATAAAACCATTGATTCATTTTAAGAAAGAAAAGAGTCTCTCTGAATAAAATCAAAACATCTCTTTTACCTCCTTCAGGGCCAAATCAAATCCTGTTCATAGAATCTCTTCATTGCAGAGTGTTTGGCTAAAGTGATAAAGGTTTTACCGAGGAATTGTGCTATTCCCATTGGAAACACTGTCATTGTCAAAATAATGATTTAATTTCTTGCATATACAGCAATGTACCACTTCTTCAGATTGAAACAACATTTAGTGACATCATCTTTTGCCCTGGCTTCATCTTGAGAAAAAAAAAGAAAAAAGAAAAAAAACAAAACATATTTTTTGAAGTTTTATTTCATAACTAATCAGTTGAGTGTGTATCTTTACAAATGTAGTCGTTTGGATAAAATTTAAACAAAGCTTAATTTTTGTTATATCATGCAAAAATATGTGAAATTAAACTCACTGAATGTATTGACAGTGAAATGTGGATAAACTGCATCATAATGTTTGTACCATATGGCATGGAAATACCAATCAGAACTTATTTTTAGCCTTAAACAGATATTTACTGAATAATTTTTAATAGTAAAGTCAAGTTAGTGCACAGCCACATCAGATCAGTAGCAAGAATGACATATAAATGAACAATACAAAATGGAAAAACCTACCTCTAGACTGAGGCTACACAAAAGAAAACAATCTGGATTGGCATCCACTCTTTACAAATAATTTCCTTGGCCTAAGTAATAAAGTTAAACCAAGCAGTTTATTGAAGTTAGCACCTTTGTTACGCTCAGGCAGGGTTCCCATCTTCTTTAAAAAACCTTTTGCTCCATTAAGCCTCTATTCCCTATTTAGCTTTACAGTGTCAACCTTGTTGCAAGCCTGTGTGTTAAAAGCCACCCAGTGTGGAAAAAGTAGCACCCAGTCTCCATCCGTTGGTTTTATAGGAGCTGCAATGTTGCATTCCACACCTGCCACCCTGGAGCTGCTCACTGTTTGTCTGTTGTGTCTCCAGCTGCATGTTTACTCAGGACTAACAAATGTCCTTCGTGTCCTGATAGATTTTTTTTCACACCCTCTGCCTGCCTGCTTTTTTTTTTTTTTTCACTAGCAAAGCCAAAGCATGAGGTTACTTGAAATGTTTGATATATGTGCTATTTTTCGCAGCTTGATAAGAAAATTTGAACACAATATAAAGTAAATACCCCCCCCCGCACGCACACACACACACACACACACTTCTTGCTCGCTCTTTTGCTTTACTTGATTTACATGCAAGCACATCCTCACATTCCTTCACACACACACACACACACACACATGCGCACACACACGCACGCAGATGTGCATTTTCACAGCACACTCGCACAAAGGAGGAGATGCTTTAGGCAATAAATCTGATTAATGTCCTCCCACCATGTTTACATACTGCCTTCACCAGAGGCAACCGGTGCAGCGCTGCAGCATCTCCTGAGACATTAGACGGAGGCCGATACATCTCCCCCTGTTACTGTCACAACCGGCCTTTCTGCTTTTGCCAGCAGACTCGCAACCATTGGCAAACACAGCACACAGAACATTTACAGCCATCATGAGTTTGGCATAAAATCAATAGTCACTTAAGGCACACATTTCATTAGTAAGGAGATGAGCAGAACATGGCACACTGAGAGGAGATGAGCCTCTGAACCCCACGGTCAATAATAACCCCTGACCCTTCTTCTTCCTCCTCCTTCTTCTTTTCCTTTTTCCTTCTTCCTCCAGGGTTTTCTGTGGACTCAGCCATGGGGATAATGAGCCTTGGGGAGCTGACCTTCGTGGCTGGTGCACCGCGGGCCAACCATACAGGGGCAGTGTTGCTGCTGAAGAAGGACAACGTTTATCGGTTGGTGCCACAGCACATCTTCTGGGGGGAGGAGCTGGCGTCTTCATTCGGGTACTCGGTAGCCACCACGGATCTCAACAGGGACGGGTGAGGAGAAGCTGAATGTAAAGTCATTCTTGATATAACAAAACGGGATGGCTTGTGTTAATAAAAGTACAAGTACTACACTATAAAAACATAGAATTTTAATTTTAGCTGGCCTTTCACAAGCTTTGCTAATACAGATATATATTATTAACATTTAATCCATAAACTATTCAAATTTAAATCAGTTTTTTGCAGTCTCTGAAATGTAGGGTAATTTAAAGTAACACAGTAAAGTGCGTCACATTTCTATTTAGATACAAGACATGTAGTGGCTAAATGTGTTTAGTTACGTTTGACCACTGGAGGTGACTCAAGTACTTATTTGTTTTTGGGTTTTTTTGTCTTGTTTTCTGTCCTTAGCTGGACCGACCTGATTGTTGGAGCTCCTAACTTTTTTGACCGTAAAGCGGAGATTGGTGGAGCTGTTTATGTGTATCTGAACCCCTTTGGTCACTGGGACGATCAGGCTCGGCCCATTCGTCTCAACGGGACATATGACTCCATGTTTGGGATGACAGTCACCAACATCGGAGATCTGGACCAGGATGGATACGGAGGTGGGGGCAGTGTTTCTTGTTTTACTGAATCTAAGTGAATGAAAGAGCTCAGGTATTAGTCATGCCCCAGGAGACAGTATTTTCTTTAACAAAGATCTGTGCTAAAGATTCATGTGTTTAAATCCTAATCTGCAAAGACTGCAAATAGTTCAAACAAAAATATCATTGCTGCTTTTTAATGGGCAAATAGACAACCCCAGTTCTCTGAATGACCCTAACAGAAAAAGGCAAAATGATGGAGATTTAAATGGCTTTTTACACCAGTTAGCATTTGTGGTAACATTTGGAACATTCATACTATTTAGCCAGTAGTGAATCCTCTGCTTGTCTCTATCAAATCAATATTAAATATAACATATTTTAAACAACCTGAGTTGACCAAAGTGCGACACAAGTTATCAGTCAGACGGTAACAAAATGTTGTACAAAACATCAAGACAAGATAAAAATAGTAAAAGTACATTTTAAAACAAAATTGAATAAAATACTTCAACAGGCAAAACAGGATAACAAATTGTAAGAGCTGTTTCTAAAAATAAATATTAAATATTAAGACCCTTAAGAGCAGGAAAACGCCATTAAAAATATGTACCTCTTGAGGTTTTTCTTGAAAATTTCAGTGGAAGAGAAACAGAACCATATGAATTGGGCTTAAGTTTTAAAACATTCACAATTTAACTAACTATGTACAGTGAGAAATGTAAACCAGTCTGTTTTCTATCTGTACAGATATTGCTGTGGGAGCACCGTTTGATGGAGATGGAAAAGTTTTCATCTACAGAGGCTCAGATGCTGGAATTGAGACTAAACCCGCTCAGGTATGTAAGACTATGAAAGCAAGAAGAAAAAAGGATACAAATAAAAGGACTGAATGAAATATAGACATCCATGAGAGGAGTGAATCAGCCATTTTATCTCATTAGGTGCTGGATGGCCGTGACTTTGACGTGAGACGTTTCGGATACTCCATCTCAGGTGGTTTGGATATTGACAGCAACCACTATCCAGATGTGGCAGTAGGGTCTCTTAATGACTCAGTGGTTCTCTTCAGGTGAGTTATTTAACCACCCAAATCATCTATCCATCCATCCATTGTCTATACACCGCTCACTAGGGTCGCGGGGGCTGGAGTCTATCCCAGCTGACTTCGGGTGAAGGCAGGAGACACCCTGGACAGGTCACCAGTCTATCACAGGGCCACACAGAGACAGACAAGCAGGCACACTCACATTCACACCTATGGACAATTTAGAAAGACCAGTTAACCTCAGTCAGCATGTCTTTGGACTGTGGGAGGAAGCCTGGAGCACCCGGTGAGAACCCACGCAGAACATACAAACTCCACAGAGAAAAACCCCAGGCCGAGATTTGAACTCAGGACCTTCTAGCTGTGAGGTAGCAGTGATAACAGCTGTATCCCAGTATTTTAATCAAGAAAACTATTTTTGACTGATATCAGTCATGTCTTGAGTTTCTGTAGTTTCTTTCTTTGATCTGAAATTCTTCATTCATTAACTCTAAAACAACACACGTGAGGGTTTTTGTCAGTGAGATCTTTGTGTATTCTCTTTTAAACAGCAGTACAATGTGCAGAGTCACATTCACACCTACGGACAATTTAGAATCACAAGTTAACCTTAACATGTTTCTGGACTGTGTGGGAGGAAGATGGAGAACCCAGAGAGAACCCAGAGAGAACCCACGCTAGACATGGATAACATGCAAACTCCACGCATAAGAATCCTGGGTGTCCTCACCAGGACGCGAACCAGCGACCTCCTTGCTGCAAGGTGACGGTGCTAACCACCGAGCCACCTTTCAGCCCACCATTCAAATCAGACCTGCAACAATATTCTGAAAACAGCTCTGTTTTAATGTACTTTGGTTTAAAAAAAAAAAAAGAAAGATCAGAATTATGTCTAATTGGACCGTAAACACATGCCACCTATAATGATATGTGTGAAATACAAGTGTGGGCCATAAATCTTGCATCATTTTTCATCAGTTAGTCTCATTTTTCCCTATTGACACATTTTTCTGTGTTTCTCTGTGTCCTCAAGGTCTCGTCCAGTTATCCATGTGCTCAGAGAAATGTCTATTGACCCTCAAAACATTGATTTGGAGCAGAACAACTGCCAAGGCAGAGATGGTGTCTGGTAAGCACTGAAGAAACAACCAGGATAGCTGAACTAAACCCTGATTTTAAAAAACATAATTTTGAAAACTAAAGCTTGCAAACATTTGTCTTTTTTAGTGTGGAGGTCAAGGCCTGCTTCACCTTCACAGCCCACCCCGCACACTACTCCCCACACATTAGTAAGTCTCACCTCTGTTTTCAAGCTTGTTTTTGTTCCTCCCTCACATGGGACTTAATGTCACTCCCCACAGTGACAGGAGTCATTTCTATTTTCAGTAGAAAGCAACCTTATCTGTGAGGTAACAGTAGACTTTATTATGATTAAATCACTGCTGTGTAATACTGTACCCCCTCAGATGAGGGTTTCCTATATGCTCTGCCCCTGGTGGGCTCTTTAAGTGCTCTCTGTGTGTGTCCTGACATTTCTGTATTTCGATCCCTCTGTCTCACTCAATGCATCGCCCCCGTTCTTCTCTCCTTCAAGCCCTTGTGGTGCACTTTGAAGCTGACACAGAGCGTAGGAAGCTTGGCCTCCCACACCGCGTTAACTTCCTGGGCCGCAGTTCACTGGAGCCCGAGTATACGCAGACTGAAGAAGTGGAGCTGCATCGGCAGCTTCACCCTGTGTGCACCACTGCTGTCTTCCAGCTGCATGTCAGTAACGTATAATTGATAACCTTTTGCTTTTTTCAAATTGGCCTTTTTGTGCATTCAGTGGATTGAATACTTTTCCTTTTCATGATATCTTCTGACATATGGGGGTCAACAATTCACACGCTTCATTTTATCCACCCTAACCTTTAGGCAAAATCCCATATTGTCCATTAATCTATTATCTTCTGTCTATACAGGAGAATATCCGTGACAAACTGCGTCCCATCTCTTTGGCGATAACCCACACGATCAAGCCCCAGCCGCCACGCAGACACTCTGCCAAGAAGTTGGAGAAGCTGCCTCCTATACTGAATGTCTCCCCCTCTAACACACTGCATTCTGAGGTGTGTCACAAAACACAAGCTGAACTATTTCACGGTTTAATTCAAGTGGGGCACTCCTGCTTATTGATTACTGTATAGGCAAGTCAAGGCTTTATGGAATGTTTTCCATCAACATAGCTTCTCTGTTTTAATTTAGACTCCTATTTTGGAAATACAGCAATTCAGCCTGTTGTTATCACACATGATATGTGTTGGATTGCTTGCTTCTTTTGTTTCAACGGAATTACTTTACATGCATCTAAATTAAATACTACTGCTGCAAGGAACATCCATAAACTAACTGTAGGACTTTATGAAATTTTAATAACGTGCAGTCAACTGAAATGTTCTTATGCTGATGGAGCCTCCTCACTGTCTCACTTGTGTACAAACTGCACTGTCATTTACCCTTGAATCTACTAATATCTGCTGCTAAATAGTCTTCATAACCATGCAGATGTGGAACAGAAATGCAATCAGAGCTACAAATAATATTTTTTTTCATCAATTAATCTGTTGAATATTTCCTAGACTAACTGATCAATCGTTCATGTTTGAAAATAGTGAAAAAAGCTGATCACAGTGCTTCACGTGACCAACTGTCCATCCATCCATTATCTATACACCGCTTAATCCTCACTAGGGTCGCAGTGGGGGCTGGAGCCTATTCCAGCTGACTCAGGGTGAAGGCAGGAGGCACCCTGGACAGGTCACCAGTCTATCACAGGGCCACACTTAGAGACAGACAAGCAAGCACACTCACATTCACACCTTGTGGGAGGAAGCCGGAGAACCCAGAGAGAACCCACACTGCACGGGAAGAACATGCAAACTCCACACAGAAAGATCCTCAGCGGGACGCGAACCGGCAACCTTCTTGCTGCGAGGCAATGATGCTAACCACTGCACACCTTGCAGCCCACCAACAGTTCAGACACATAGTTTATTTTCTTTTTTAATTTGCCATCTTATTTGCTATTTTAATTGCAAGAGGCTAAAAACAGTGAATTTTGGACACTTGTGTTTAAAAAGTAGTTTAGTTCACATATTAAAAACCTGTTAGTTGATGGAGAGGGCTGCAAGGTGGCGCAGTTGGTAGCACTGTTGTCTCGCAGCAAGAAGGTTGCTGGTTCGCGTGGAGTTTGCATGTTCTCCCCGTGCAGCGTGGGTTCTCTCCGGGTTCTCCGGCTTCCTCCCACACAGTCCAAAAACATGTTGAGGTTAATTGGTGATTCTAAATTGTCCGTAGGTGTGAATGTGAGTGTGCTTGGTTGTCTGTCTCTAAGTGTGGCCCTGGTGATCTGTCCAGGGTGTCCCCTGCCTTCGCCCTAAGTCAGCTGAGATAGGCTCCAGCACCCCCCCGACCCTCGTGAGGATAAAGCGGTGTATAGATAATGGATAGTTGATGGAGAATGCCCTTGCAGACTTAAGGAAACTCCCTGTATCCACAGCCTGACATTGATCTGATTTAACCCTCTGAAGGTGAACTTCCTGCGAGAAGGATGTGGCGATGACAAAATCTGCCAGAGCAACCTGAAGCTCAGCTACCAGTTTGGAACAAGACCCCTGAACTCCGACCTCTTCACCCCTCTGCCAAAGTTAGTACCTGTCCAATCTTCTCTGCCTGAGCTGCTGCAAATGATGATGACTACTGTTGCCTGAGACACTGCTGCCTAGCAACCCACACCACACACTTTAAAAAATAAAAGAAAATTGTAATGCAGTGGGAATGATGATTATTTTTGGTCTGGTTGGTGTTTATACTTGAACATTCACTTGATTCTTGATTGTATGTTTATAAAATTAAACCTTTGGTGCTAGATTGCAGGAAGGTACCTTGTCAAAAGTTTTAATGGCTTAATTATTTTTTAATAAACCATTAATAAATGATTAATTCATGATTTGTCTTTAACAATACCAACTCTTATCATTTTCTTTTGTTTTTACCATTTATAGATGTGTTTCTCACTTACATACAATAATCTTCTTGAGCCTTATATCTACAAAATCCTCCACTGAATGTGTCTTCCTGATAAGTCAGAAGCTAAAAAGACCAAGTTTTATGTTTGAGATGGATGAATTCTTTATACAACAAAGGGGTGACTGTTTTTCCTGTTGTACAGACTAGAAACATGTCAGATTATGTATTCAATCAATATAATAATTAATTGTTTTTCTTTAGTTTAACACTCTTCTTACCCAATCTTCAGAGTGTGCTGATGTACTACCTGCTAAGCATCTTATTGTCAAGCTTTATTTGTACATTTACCTCTGTCCCCTTTGTTTTCTTTGCCGGTATGCAGAGATGAGTACGATGTGCAGGTGTTTTCTCTGTCAGACCAGCGGTTGGTGGTTTTGGAGATCACCGTCACCAACATGCCCTCTGACCCTCTGTACCCTGAGGAGGATGGAGATGACGCTCACGCTGCTCAGCTTCTCATATCTTTTCCAAACACGCTGTCATATGCGGGTTCCCGGATCCCACCACAGGTTTGAGCTCTGCTAAGAAACAGCCTTAAATTTGTGTTGCAGAGGTGGTGTTATATACCAAAACGTTGTATGTTGTTTGTTTGATTTCCTGACTGTAGATGAGATGTCAAGCGAACTCGAATGGCTCCCAAGTTGAGTGCGAGCTGGGAAATCCTGTCAAACGAGATACTAAGGTAAGAAAGAAGTGTGTATGTTTTTAAAAAATATTAAAATTGTACAACTTGAAACAATGTGTGGTCATTTACAGCATATTGCACATAATGTGTTTATCCTAGAATTAATGCAAGCCACTGCATAATGCATTAGAATGCTTTTACTGTCATCATACACAAAGTACAACGAAAATAAAAGACAACTCCAGTGGTGCAAAAGTGTAAAAGTATAAAATACAAATAAGTATATATACACAAGGAGCCAGTAGGAAGTATATACAGTTAGCCAAATGGTAGAAAGAATATATTGCACTGTTGAGGCAGGAACACTGTGGATATATGAGAAATATAAATAATATAAATAAAGAATTATTATGAGTAATACAAAATATAATATATATAAAATATATACAAAATACAGTATAATATATAATAATTAGGACATAGTTATAGTATAGTATAGTATAGTATAGTATAGTATAGTATAGTATAGTAAAGTATACAACAAACATCAGCAGACACATCAATTAAAAGCCTTTTTGTTCAGAACCTCACATTATTTTTTGTGCTCACTTGGTGTATACATGTGTGTTTGTCTCCCAGCTGAAATTCTCCATCAACCTGAGTACATCTAACATCACTATTGAGACCACTGAGCTGACAGCAGATCTCTTACTGACAACGTAAGTCCTCCACATCTTCTCTACTTATTCAACGTTATTGTAACACAGATCAACTTTTTACTTCATCAGAGTCAGTAATTTTTTAATCAGTTTAATGTAGGTGCCGTGCTTGCTAAGACCAAATAATTCTTTGATCCAAGTATTTTGATTGTTTTGTCCTCAGTATCAGTGAGCAGCCTGACTTGGTCCCAGTCACAGCTTTTGCTAAAGTTGTGATAGAGCTCCCTCTGTCTGTCAGTGGGTGAGTGGACCTTTTTCCTTCAGTGTGATAAAACAGTCTGTTGCAGTAAAGTTGTCTTATCTTTTTACACTTAACATGCTAGTAAAGATTTTTGGATTCATGTTATTCCACATTGTCTGACAGAATCACATACATTGTGGATGAGCTTGTTCCAACTCCTTTTTAAAGCTATCTGACACACTGGTTGATCTTATTTTGCTGTAGACTTGCTCGTCCTCACCAGCTTTTCTTCAGTGGCACAGTGAGGGGAGAGAGTGCCATGACCAGTCTGGAGGACATCGGCAGCCCAGTCGATTTTGAGTTTGTGGTGAGGACATGTTATTTAACTTGCATTAATCAAAGGATGTGACTGAAAGACCTGAGATCTTAATGTAATATCGGTCAGGTAAACACAAGCTGCTTTGCTGGTGTACTTCCAGGTCAGAGTTTCACAAAAATAGAATTACCAAGCACAAAATTGCTTTTACTTACATTATGGTAAATGGTCTGCACTTATATAGCACTTTTCTACCTTGGTGGTACTCAAAGCACTTACAATGTTCTCTCATTCACCCATTCATACAACAATGGTGACAGAGCCGCCATACAAGGCGCTTGCCTGCCATTGGGAGCATCTTTGGTTTCAGTGTCTTGCCCAAGGACACTTCGACTGTGGAGGGGTGGGGGATTAAACCGCCAACCTTGCAATCAGAGGACAACTGCTCCACCATCTGAGCTATAGTTGCCCTGTATAATGTATGTGCTGTATATTTTCTTCTGTCAGGTTTCTAATCCTGGGCAAGCTCTCCAGACATTTGGCTCAGCCTTCCTCAACATCATGTGGCCTTCTGAGCTGGTCAATGAGAAATGGCTCCTGTATCCTGCCAGCCTGAAGTTTAAGGGCCACCCAGACACACACTGCAGCAACACAGCAGCCCTGAACCCTCTGAAGCTTCAGAGCTCCTCACCTGACGAACATCAGCTTGCCAATCACACGGTAGGTAGAGTGGTTCATCTCTGAATTTTATAGAAAATAGTAAAAAGTATGTTTTCATGTGTACACATGAACAAATATGTCAAGAGGCGAACATGATTAGATTTCTTTAAACTGCTTGGAAATGCACCCTCAGTTATTCTTTAATTATCTGTTTTCGAGTAGGACAAACAAGTCTATCCTATATAACAAAAATAATAACTGAGAATTGGAAAGAAGGTGTTAATATTAGACCCAGTCTAGACTCTTTTTCTTCTAGATCATAAAATATTATAGCTGAGAGAATGTCAACAATCTGATCACGTGATTTACTGAATACTTTTTCTTGAGTTTCAGCTAAAATGTAAATTTTCTTTGGCAAGGGCTACAAGGTGGCTAGGTGGTTAGCACCGTCGCCTCGCAGCTGGAAGACCCCCGGTTTGCATCGATTGAGTGATGTATAGATAATGGTTAGATGGATTTTCTTTGACAAACACATCCATTATAATAATAATAATAATAAAAAATAAACTTTATTTATAGAGCACTTTTCAAAACAAATGCTACAAAGTGTTTTTCAGGAAAATAAATTTAAATTAAAATGCAATAAGCATACAGAACAATTGATAAAAGTAGAAAGCACAAGAAGCTAAAAAACATAATGTCAAAACATTATGTCTGCACATCCTTTATTTTTTCCCTCTAATGTGCAATAATGCATCTCTTTCAACAGGTGGGAAGAACACGCCGCTCCCACCCAGAGGAGGAAGGTCAAGTCATGACAAAAGGCAGCGTAGGACGAATCACACCAGATGTGGCAGCTTCAGAGAGACGCAAGTCGCTCAAACTGGTAAGAAGATCAAGAAAGTAGCAAGAAGAAGGTGATTTATTGATTCCCTGCTAATGCACTTAGGCACCCGTATGGAGTTACATTTGTGCTACAATCCTGAGCGCGTAATGGGAAATTTTTAGCAAATAAACAAATAGCAATACATTCTGCGCTCAAACTATCACTGCTGTATTTGCAACAATCAACATACACACACGATCATGCTGTCTTTCACTCGGTTTTGTCATTTATGCTCTCACAGATCTCCATTCTGTGCGCTCAACTACACGTTCATGCTGATTGGCTGGCGTCAGCCACCCTGTGCAAGGCTGTGATTGGCTGGTTTAGTGGCACATTTGTAACGCTGTGCCAAGTCGAACGAAGGTGCAGGCAGAGTTGAGGTTGAACAGATCATCAGTGTTGTGAGCGAGAGAGACACCGCGAGCGAGCGTGATCGTGTAGTTGAGCGCACAGAATGGAGATCTGTGAGAGCGTGAATGACAAAACCGTGTGTGTATGTTGATAGTTGCAAACACAGCAGTAATAGTTTTGAGCGCAGAATAGATTCTCGTTTGCTCCGATTAAATTTTTATTTGCTCAAGTTTGTTTTCTGCGCTCAAAATTTCCCTTTACACGCTCAGGGTTGTGGCACAGATATAACTCCATACAGCTGGACCTTAAAATAAACTGTAGATGCACAAATGAAGAGATGCAGACTCTGTTACGTTTGCTTTTCACTGCTCTCATCACTGTTTACATCTGACACCAGTTCATTAAAGAACATGCTCCAGAGTTCTCAGTTTGTCATTTTATCCTCCAGGATTGTCTCTTGGGCTCAGCCCGCTGTGTGCTGTTCCAGTGTCCCCTCCACAGTTTCTCTGGTCAGGCTGTCTTCAAGATCGATGCCAGACTGTGGAACAGCAGTTTCATAGAGGTGACAAAAAAACAATCCTGTCATGACTACATTTGCACCTTTATGCACACTACTCTGCACGTCAGCTTCAATCCAACTATTTGGTCTATTTCTGACTCTCACATTCATTTAGGTGCGTGACTAATGTACTGTAAGTGAATGAGTAATAACTGCAGCAAATGCATTTACAGAATGAATGGGAGATGTTAGCTTTGATGTGGAGGGAGTCAGCAATCAACTTTAATTGCTGACTGCTGAGTCTCGTGTATTTAATTTTCTGTGAGATCAAACAGTAACAAAAAAATTATACACCCAGTGTTTTATTGTTTTTTTTCCCCTTGAAATTATGGAATTATTTGAGCCTCGTTTGGAAATCCAAAATTATTTACACAACTAAAGGACTTAATATTTTCACTTTAGATTGCTTATTTTCAGAGTTTTTGCTATAATATTTATTTGATATGATATAATTATTTTGTCTAATACTAATGATGACTAAAACTCCCCAAAACAGACTCAGGTTATACACACTGTGATTTTTATATAATGTAATGGGAATATTGTTTTGGCTAAAATCTTAATATCTCTGTGTGCAGTATGTGTGCTGACTCAAATTTTGTTGTGCTTCTTGTACAATGACAATAAAGAGATTCTGATTCTGATTCTGAAGAAAAATAAAAGAAGAAAATTGTGGAATTTTAATTTAATCAGAGACGATATCACCAAAAGCCACCATGAGGCTTCTTTAAAAGCAAAGTTTCAATAGTTTCACTCATCAGTTATCTAGTTTTGACGTTGCTTTGTCTCTCTGTGTCTCAGGAGTTCCCGACAGTTAGTGCTCTGGAGCTGCTGGTCAGAGCCAACATCACTGTGAAGTCCAGCATCAAACATCTGGTCCTCAGGGATGCTTCTGCACAGGTACTTAGCACACTTCATCCATGCACAGGTGTCTTGCAAAAAAAAGAAAAGATTAATGATGTGTTAATGTTCACTGTCCAGTGAGCAGCTGTTAGTGTTTTGAATCACATAGATAGATGTATGAACTAGCAGTATTTCATCAACAGCAATGAATAAATATAAAATAAATTATTTGTAATTTGCTCACATATGAATAAACATTTGTATTTAGATACATCTGTTATCACTGAAGACTGTAAATGTAGTGATAAATATGGCATGTGTCTGTTTTTCCATCCTGCCTTTCTCTCCAGGTTCCAGTAATGATTTATCCTGAGCCT
This sequence comes from Stegastes partitus, assembly GCF_000690725.1. Classification (NCBI taxonomy): domain Eukaryota; kingdom Metazoa; phylum Chordata; class Actinopteri; family Pomacentridae; genus Stegastes; species Stegastes partitus. Next base: position 457,615 of record NW_007577988.1, read on the forward strand.
GGTCTCGCTGACCAGTCCTGGATCCCCTGGTGGATTATTCTCATCGCCATCCTGGCAGGCATCCTGCTGCTGACTCTACTGGTCTGCATACTGTGGAAGGTAACACACAGAATACCTCTAAAGCATTCTGCTACACATGAACTCGGCACACACCTTTATGTTTGTGCATTCTCACATGCTTCAATGTCTTTATTTGAATTACAGTTCTTTATCATGAACAGCACTGAGAGTTTGTACTATTAAGATGATGGAAGACAGGATGTAAAACCAATTTAACCAACAGTGAAGTCCCAAGAGTGTGGCCTAGTAAGCAGTGGTAAAGAAATACAAATAGTGTAAAACTTCAAGGTTCAGAATTTTAACCATGTGCAAAAGTATCGTCGCTAAAATACTCTTAAAGTAACAAAAGTAAAAGTACTTATTGTGCACAATTGTACTGCAGTATTGATTCAAGCAGAGGTACATGTATTTAGCAAATCAACACACTTTAAAGGCTGATTATAAATTCTGTATATATGAAATCTTATTGTGATTAAAATAGATTTTTGTTCATTCTACAATATTTTGGAGTAGAACAGAGAAAAGACAGTGATGTGCCAAAACTTGACATCATTCCTGTCACTACACAGGCCATTTTCTTTTCACTCTCCACGGCAGTCCAATTGTTTGTCTACTTTGCTCTGATCTGTCCTGTAATCATTTTTTCCCTTCCAGCTCATTCTCATATGCTCCTTTCCTCCTTTGTTCCTGTGTTTGTCCTCTGTGTCTCGTTCCCTTTTGTTTTGTCTTCTCTTACTTCTGTCTGGGGACCGTCTGTCCCTAAATCCCCCTTTCTATTACATCCATCTTTGTTTCCTCTCTTCCCTGTGGTGATGTGTTGCCTCAGTGTGGGTTCTTCAAACGCAGTGAGCGGCGCCGGCACTATGAGACGGAGTACTACCGTGCCCATTTGGGGGTCCAACCCTCGGAGGCGGAGAAGCAGGCATCAGAACTATAATTTAAAAAAATATTTCCCTCTGGCCTGCTCTCCCCTCCTCCTCTCCCTCCATGCGGTAAAAACCCTCACGTACAATCGCTTTGTTCCTCGACCCACTCTCTGGCCGGTGGTGTTCATTACAGCATGAAATATGGGCACATTTAGGCACAAATGACCACAAAAGTGAGGTGATGTCACAGCAGTAATACCTGAGATGGAGGGTAATTGACCTTTTGCTCAAGCTCTGCCCCTCTTAGCTATGCTCAGCAAGTTTTTCCAAGACAATACTGGCTGAATTTAAATTTTCTTGTGCTTCATGGGTTTGTTGAAATGCTGCCTCTGGGTGACTTTTTTTAGTACTTTTGGTCAACTTGTTTGAAAACAAGAAGCCTGAAACAGGTATTGAAAAGGAACTTGTTTTCTACACAGATGATATTGTGCTAAAAGATGGAGACTAAAGCTAGATGTTAAATAATTTGCATCATCCCCGATCACTGATACAAACTGGATCTAAGCAATTGAATGTTACAGCATTGTTGTCATGTTAGTGTAGAATTAGTTAGTACAAGTATTATTGTGAGAAGAAATACCAGATCAGACTTTTAGTTTCTTTCTGCCATGATCCTAAATCATCTGCTTTGCTTAAAGATTCTCTCCAGGCCTGTTCAAAGAAAGAAAAATCTTCTGCCAGAAATAGAAATTTCTGTCTGATGATATTTTTCCCTTAAAAAAGTTAAATTAACTTGATAATTCTTCAAATGGCATCGATGCCTCCTCCTTCATTGAACATGCAGATCATTTTCATAATAAGAGTTTAATTTCTGGAGACAGGATGTTTCTTATTTCACTGTAAGTGAAGTGTTTACACACAGACACACACACAGACACACACACAGACACACACACACACACACACACAAACATTGTGCAAAAAAACCACATCACACTAGTGTATGTTGACAATTTGACCTCAGCTGTTGTCAGAAATCCTGCTTGCATGCTGACACCTTAAACTCAGATTTTTTTTAAGGGGAATTTAGAGAAATTTTTCACTTTCAGCAAAAGAATATGCAAAACATTGCCTAGGGTCCAGGAAAAGTGACACTGAGCCAAACACATTTTAGAGTTTAATCTACATAGCTACTAGATTTATGTTTTGTTGTATTTTCAAACACGATTTCTCACTTAATAAAAGGAGGTTTAAAGGGTTTTAGGATGTTTTTGGCTGGGGTTGTTGTTTATTTCCTAAATCTAAAAAGCAGGACATACCTGCTCAGTAATTTTAGTTTAAAAAATCTCCTGAAATGCAGAGTATTACTTTTACCAGAACTTCATAAAGTGCTTCAAAATGTCCAAAGCTGGATGGGCCAGCCATGCAAAGTTACTAGCTGCTAAGTTTTAAGCTATAATTTATATTTGGGGAGGGCCTGCAAGGTGGGGCGGTGGTTAGCATCATTGCCTCGCAGCAAGAAGGTTACCGGTTTGCATCCCGGTGAGGACAGCTGGGATCTTTCTGTGTGGAGTCTCCATGTTCTCCCCATGCAGCGTGGGTTCTCTCCGGGTTCTCCGGCTTCCTCCCACAAGGTCCAAAAACATGCTGAGATGAATTGGTGATTGTAAATTGTCTGTAGGTGTGAATGTGAGTGTGCTTGGTTGTCTGTCTCTAACTGTAGCCCTGTGATAGACTGGTTACCTGTCCAGGGTGTCCCCTGCCTTCGCCCTGAGTCAGCTGGGATAGACTCCAGCCCCCCCGTGACCCTAGTGAGGATTAAGCAGTATAGATATTTGGGGAGGGGTTTGGCAAATGGTCAGCTCTGGCATGGATTGCTACAGCAAAGCAGCTACTTATGCAGCTTATAGGTATTATTTATACACTGCATGGTTTTAGCTTCAAGGTCTCTTTATCCAGTCAGACTCTTGGCTAAAACAACCCTTCAGTATATACTTCTGCAGCCTTGCTCGTCTGTTTTATTGGATCATTCAAGTAGAAATGTGGGTTTCAGTGCATAAATAAATGAATATAAAACTGCTCCCTTTATTCAGCATTGTTTCTCCCTTTTGGTCTGTGCCTAGTGAACACCATCCAGCCTTGTTTCCTTCAGGCCTTTGACATGCTGCTGTGCTGTGTGTTGTGCCTCTTACTGATTCATAACCTGCACTTGTTCATTCTGGCATCTGTCTGTGAAGATTATTCCTTTTCACAACGTACGCTCCAATTTGACTTACATCACACGACCGGCTGGCTTTTCCAGGTGCCAGAATGCACTTGTCATTTGGATCACTTGGTGTTTTTGTTCGTTTTAATGAGTGTACATTTTCTTAATGGCACTTCAGTGTGCTGGTGTGGTAATTACAGACACGATGCTGATGCTGATGTAGAGCATGTGGGTGTGCTTTTCTGGGTGGATATGCATTTTTATTAAAACATCATCTTGATAATCACTTTATGTTCTTGTCTGAAATAGAAGACTTTAACAGAATTTATGACATGGTAGAGTTCTCTTACCAGGCATGATACTTAATATAAGCATCTCTTGAAATAAGAGCAAATAAATGCAATAGCATGTTTATTTATGACACCAATCTTTTTCTCTTCCTTTCTGCCTCCTCCATCCCTCTCTCCCTTTCTTCTTCTTCTTCCTGCACTTCCACATTTTGTCTTTCCTCGACCGGCAGTGTGGCTTCTTCCGACGAGCTCAATACAAAGACAAACTGCCTCAGTACCACGCAGTGAAGATCCCTCGTGAGGACCGGCCACAGTTCCAGACTGAGAAGTCAGGAGGTGTCCACAAAAAGGAATGGGCCACGCACTGGAGCGACGGGACCTCGTAACTCGCTTTGAAGCACTGACTGACTAAAATAATTCAAATCACCACGTGTGGCACTCGCTCTGTCTTTGCATTGGAACTAATTGACTAAAAAAGAAAACAAAAGGGCACAAAGACTGGGATCTCGCAAAACTCTGTGCACACTTTACTGCATCAGTACTTGCATATATTGGTGGCCTGTTACACTGGGACTGGATCTATATTCTTCCTACTGTCGCTTATTGACAGCTGGCCTTAGATAGTCTGCTCATACTGTGTGTCTATATCACAGTTTTACAGTAAACACTGAAGGCCCACAACAAAATTAGAACCAGTCTAGCTGCTCAGTATGTTTTACAGCCTACACAGCTGCTTCACTGTCTGTCATCCGTTTTGACGGGCGGAACAAAAGAGGACTGAAAATCAAAGACATGCATGAATGCACAGGCATACAGAATATTATTAGATTCATGCAGACATACTGGACGTTGCCAATAAAGAGGCCACTGCCCATGACAAAGATTACTTTTTGCCTTAACTACTGCAAGACTGACGACTGATATGGGCAAAGAAAAAAATGCATTTTTAATATATATATATATAAAACTGATGTTTAGGGGATTCTTTTCGTTAGCGCTGGTAAACACTGGGAAAATATCAGTCCAAAACACTGAATGTGTTTCTGGGCTGGCTGATTACTCTGGGCTGGTTGAAGAGGCCGTTAAATGAGTTCACTTGTTTTTTATATTCAAGGAAAATAACAAAGCCTTTTCAGTTTGTGTTGAATATGTTTTTCCATTTTGTGTTACTATGTCAGTCAAACGTACTGTTCATCATTAGTCAGTTGCCTGAGTGAACTTGAAAGAGAACAAGAAGCCACAATACAGCCTTTGACATGACATGACCATACATAGTGCTGCTGTCACATCAAACCAAATGTGTCAGAAAAGCAAAGCAATATTTTAAATGTAGTCTGCTCCTTTGCAGCTTAAGAATTTTAATTTCTTGAACCAAACATTGTTCTTTTAAAATATATATATGTATAATTCCCTGCCTTTTAATGGCATAACATATGCTCAGTGTATGAAGGGCCTGTGAATGAAGACATACAGTGGTCTCATTTTAAAACCTGTTCTTCTACATAGGACTAAATTAGACATAAATCCAACCATTCATTTTTTTTTTCACCAGGAGACATCACAACCTTTGTATAAATACTGTTGTTTGTTGCTCTATTCCTGCTGATGTACTCCACTCACACCAGTCAGGATATGACAGTACATTCATTTCAGCACTGACATTTCTAATTGCAACAAGTGCCTTACTGTAAAAGTGGCAGATGGTGAGCTGCTGGTTACAAACGCAAGGCTACTGCAGATTAGATCACGCTGCCTCCGAAACATCTGTTGGGACACCGGTGGACGAGTAAACATCCCTCCAACACTGAAGCAACACGAAAAGATGGAAGAAGATTTCTACAAGAGCAGAATAATGTGTCGGAATGAGACAAACTTATAGTTTTGGATCTAATTTGGGTCGATGAAGTGACTGTAAAGCATGAAGAGTCAGCTTGATTTTTAGGTATTGCTGGACAATCATATTTAGCTGCATGAAGGTCCTGTTGCTGTTCTGACGCTCCCACATTTGTTTTTGTTCATGATTCGTTTTTTTTTTTTTTTAATTTATATTTTTGTGTTTGGCTGCACTGTTTTAACATTGTAAATAAAAATAAAAGGAAACAAGATGAACCTATCAGAAAAGTTTAGTCATTTCATTCTCTGTAGATTTGCTGCCAGCTGCACAGCACAGGAAAGCAACTGGCCAACCTACACTGAATGAGTTAAAGCTGCAGTTCATGTAAAAAAAACCCAGGGGGAGGCAAAACTCTGAAAACTGAAATACCCCTCTTGTCTCGGTAAGATTGATATTTTTTGTAAAAAGGAAAGAAAGAAAGAAAGAAAGAAAGAAAGAAAGAAAGAAAGAAAGAAAGAAAGAAAGACAAAATAACAATTATACAAAACAGAATATTAAAACTGATATTGAATGTACATTTTGCCATTAAGTTTGAAACAAAAACTTAATTTACAAGATAACGGCACTTGTTTGGAATATATTTGCATTCATTAATTTATCCTTTTCATGGAAATGTTGCCCATAACCTTGTAGTGTGATGTGTGTTTGTCAGTGTATATTGCATCACAACAACATAGATTAGAGGTATAGGTCTTCCAAATGGACAATGACCCTAAACATATCGCCAGATTAGTTACAAAGAGGCTTAAGGACAACAAAGTCGATATTTTGGAATGGCCATCACAAAGCCCTGATGTCAGTCCTGTAGAAAATTTGTAGAACAAAGCTGAAAAGGTGTGTGCGAGCAAGGCGGCCAACAAACCTGGCTCAGTTACACCAGTTCTGTCAGGAGGAATGGGCCAGAATTCTAGCAAACTATTTTGAGAAGCTTGTGGAAGGACACCCACAACATTTTGACCCAAGTCAGACAGTTTAAAGGCAATGCTCCCAAATACTAAGGAAATGAATGCAAATTTCTGGCTTTGAAGAAAGTAATAAAAAAAATTCTCTAAAAAATCTCTCTCTCATTATTCTGGCATTTAGCAAATAGAAATAATTTTGGTAATCCTAAGTGACCTAAAACAGGAAAAGTTTAGTCACATTTAATGTCAGATAGTGAGAAAAAAAAAAAAAAAGTTTCTATGTCTTTTTATACGGTGTATGTAAACTACTGGTTTCAACTGTATGTCCTGATGCATTCATGCATTACTTTAACGTACAAAAGTATTTTTATATCTCTGCAACCATAAGAAGGTTCTGTTTTCCTTAGTTCCTGACATGGTGTTGGAATGCGGCATTTGGAAACTGACTATGGCAGCTCCTACCTTTGGATTACCACCAATACATTTGAAATCCTCATTCAACCAAATTTTCAGTGACAGTTGTACACCTAGTTTAGGTTGAATATATCTGTTTGCCTCATTTTTTTGTGCATTTTGATTCTGACGAAGACAGTACCATTGAATAGTTGGTCTGTTTCCACGATAAAAAACAAGCAGTGACTGCTGTCTTGCAGCTTGCAACTGGTTGAAAATGCTCTACCACCTGAGCCACGCCCCAAAGTTGGCCCTAAGTTCCCCCTAAGTTCCCCCCGTCCTACTATGCGTTCCCGAATTCTAATCTAGGCCTATCATGTATTGAGCCATACAGCAATGCTGGGGGACAAAAAACCCCTTTGATGAATTCCTATAATAGCCCATGTAATATGAAGCAAATAGAGAACTGGAGAAAGTGTTTTTCAGTTTTCCATTATGGGATTTGATAAAGAATGAGGGTTACATATGTCGAACTCTTGAAAAGAGAACCCTGTGAACAGAGGACCCTTTGTCATGTTCCTATTATGTACCATATAAATCTGAGGACATAGAAATGAGTCCCTTACCAGTACCTCTGCAGCTCAATAATTAACATGCGACACTGTACCTCATTACTAAAACAGAAGTAGCACTGGTAAAGAGATTTTTTTGACCCCTGGACCTCACACTTCAGCTGGTTTACACAGTTTCTAGTCAGCTCAGCTACTTAGTCTCTGACTGTAGCTCCATATCCAACAGACAGATGCAGTACAAGAATGGGACTGATTTTTTTTTACTTTAGGTAAAAAAGTGAAGCATATTGTCCAAAATGTTGTAGAATACCAATAGAAAACATATACAACACGTGTCTCATGACTGTGGCTCTACCAACAGGTGCAGGATGACGTTTTAGATGGAAATCTGTATGTGTTTGGACTGAAGCTAAATTAGTTGAGCAAGCTGATTACATTAAACTGAACAATCTTTAACAAACCTGTACAAACCAAACGTGCATGTGGCTTTTTATTTTTTATGTCAGTGAGCGAATTAGATTTTTCTCTAATCCTAAAGCTTCTGATCTTATTATAGTAATGAAAACTAATTCCCTGCAGAATCCTTCAGATGTCATCCCGGTTGCCATGGCAGTTAAACAGGGACGGTTAGACCATGTTGGTGTGTGTGTGTGGGTGTGTGTGTGTGTTTAAGCGGATTGTCGCCCATTAGGCACTTTGATGAGCCAAATCTGTTGATGTCGCATCTAGTATTGAGGAAGTGACTAATTTTTGCTCACAAACATAAACACAAACACACTGAGGCAAAGACAAAGTGAACACATATGGCACTAATAAAGCAAATGTCACTTTCACCAAGCAAGTCGAAAGTTGTCTTCATAGGATATTAACAAAATGAAGGAAGCTGACATTCAACAGATGAAGTGTTTCATTATAAACCCTTGCGGAAGCTTCTGTCTGAAAAAACAAAAACTCAATCAGCATTTGAAAAGAAAAAAGGATCCTTAGGTGAGATTGTAAAACATTTAGAGTGACATATTCATGTTCCTAATAATAGACTACGAAATAACACAAAACAATCCATCTAAATACAAATTAATTAATTAAATTCAGGCTACTTGCGCTTGCAAAATGATCCTTTAAATTAAATTAAAAACTTGTCACATTAATCTGAGGTTATTAGTTGATTCGTCACTGATAAATGCATCAGTAACTTTGGTAAACCCCTGAGACGCAAGACAAAATTTGATTGTGATATGGATTTATTTTCTGCAAACTTGGAGTAAAATAGTTTAGAGAATCAGTGCTAAATGTGTCACATTTTCTTTTGCAGTTCTGTTGCACATACAGTTCATTACTTTGCTGTTTAAGATCACTAAATTCTGAGCTACTCTGGCTCACACTGACTCATAATTAAGTGGCTAATGTATGTTTGTCTGTCTGTACACACAGTGTGAACTAGTGGACAATGGGGACTAGTGGATCAGAGTCCATTTACAGGGATTTATCTGTTTAATAACTGGGAGAGTTGTGTTGCACTGCCCTAAGGGCCACATAATAACGCACTCTGGCGCCCAGTCATCACTAATGCTCTGATCCTGCTAAATGGACCTAGTTAAGTCTCATATTAGGAGCGCCTTCTTCTTCTTCCATCCTGTCCCCTGTTCCCATTTGTACAGTGACATCTTTCTTCAGTTCTCCTGGGGTTTCCTTTGAGTCAGTGAGGTGTATATAAGACCCAGCGAGGATGTTGCCACCACTGAAGTTACCCAGGACAACACACGAAAAGGACACTTTACCCCGACAAGCTCGCCTTTAGTTTCTAGGAGCCAAATCTTTGAAGATACGAAGTGTACTCGGACAGCCAACATCTTCTTCTTCATCCTTTGTCATCAACATTTATCTGACCTCCTCTCCAGCCTGACACCATGTACACAGCTGCAGTGGTGACTCTTCTGGCTCTGGTTATGGCGATGGCTGGCGTCAGTCAGGCTCTTCACATCCAAGGCAGTCTGGACAAAAATGACATTATGCCTGGCAGCTCAGAGGAGAACATGGCTGACCGCCTGCTGGGGCTGGTGAGACAACAAACCACTCTCAAACTTGAATTGCAAATTTTTCATTCCAGTTATTGAATAATCATAGCTCAGCTCTTTGACTTTTCTGTGCAGCTGGCATGAAACAATACTATTAGAATAACTGCATTTAGGTATATTTTTCACTATATAGACCATGCCAAGTTGAAAATAATTTTGGCAACTGAAAATGGGAATCTAATGTTGAAATATATGTCACACACGGTTATGTGTTAAAATATACTGTCTGTCTGATTTAAATATAAACTGTCTGTTCTGCTACGTCAGAGTGAATGAAAGACTGTGCACAAGGAGTCATGCCAACATTTCCAGAGAAGCCTGTTGTTCCATGTGACGCAGTCTGTATATGGAATTGGGCTTTTTGTCAAATGAGACAGAATAAATCAAACAACCCGTTTAGATTTCTGACAGTGTCCTCTTCATGCAACAGTGTGAAATCCACTGTTTGGGGTGAGCAGACATGAAAGAGTACGACAAAGGACAAGGATTCAGATCACAAGTTTATGGCACAGAAACAGACAGATCTGGGTTTTATTTTGCAGTGAAAGGGTGAATGCATATTTGGATGAGCAGGGGGTGTATATCTTTGCCTCTGTGTGCTGATATCTACATCTCAAGGTCTCTTTCCATGGCCAGACAGACTGGTTGGAGTTACTGGCCGTGGGGTTTGTGTTGCAACCCAAAACTGAATGCAGTTAGGGCTCTTGATGTGCTTGTGGGATTTTTATTCAAGAGCTTTTTGAAACTAGGCTTTGCATCTGTGTGGGTGTGGGTTTGTGTAGATATAAATATGTGTGTGCGTGTGTGTACTCCAGGAGAGTGAAAACAGCGATAACAGCATGGAGGACCGTCTGCTGGCGTCAGTGCTGAGAGCTCTGCTGCTGGGATCCCAGAGAGAAACCAGGAACTCAGTTCTCCATCAGCCACAGAGGTCAGTGCTATTACAGAGCCTGTATTCATTCTGGAATCACGTATAAAAACACACACACACAGGGAGTCTGAAATCAAGAAAAGTGCACCGTCGCAGCCTTCTGGACAGCACTTTCCTGTCAGCAAAGAATAAAAATTTTATATTGTCCATTTTCCTGCTGCAGGAAAATGTGATAATAAATACTAATATAGAAGGTTCACTCAGATCTGTTAAAGCAAAAATCCCTACTGCGCAGGCAAATACCCCTTTAAAGTCTTTTTAAGGATTTCAGGAAAAATACAGCATACATGACCCTTTTCATAACTCCTTAAAGTGATCCAGGCATCAGTGCTTTAGTGTGTTACAAGAGTGATGGTAATAAAAGGAGAATCCATTTACCCATTTGCAACCGCTCTCTGTATCTGAATTTTAAAATGGCACAAGTACCATTATCAATCATCAAGTACTTGAAATGTCCATTTGTAAAAGTGGTTAATAAGCTGAACTCCCCTCTTATGGCTAAGACAAGTTCATGTTTTTGATCCAGAATTGTGGTCAGAGCCTCAAACATTATGTTCAAATTGTTGCCTGTCACGCAGTGTTGCTTCCGACTGTTCCAGCTCTGGCCAGTTAAATATAATTAAGACCCAACAAACACAACAGATCTAAGTGTTTTATATCTTCAGGTTATAATGTATTCCTCATTTAAAGCCAGTTTATTTATTTATTTTTTTAAACGATCTAAAAAGTCCTTTAATTCAAGCTATACTTTGAATGACTTCAGTTCCCTCTCTTGTTTCTCCTACCTTGCAGGTTTGGCCGTGACTCCAGAGGACCAATACTGTCGGATGAACAGATACATTCTCGTGACTGGGAGGCTGCCCCTGGTCAGATCTGGAGTATGGCCGTACCCCAGAGATTTGGCAAGAAATAACATGGCAGGCACATCCACACATCGCTGTCCTGGTACGAGGCCAAGCAGTGGTCGCATGTGGAGAGACGAAATTTGAATGAATAAATCTGAATTGTATTTAAAAAAAAAAAAAAAAAAAGTCTATGGTTCCTTCCAATTCTGTGCCCATTAGGCCTGGTGTGACACCTGGTGTTCAGTTAAAGACGACAAAAGCTTTATTTTATAGTTGTTTTTTCCTGAGTTCCAACACTGCAAAGCATGTTAAAGGGTGCCAATTAAGAATTCCCCAGCAGGGATCACTGAAACGTGATTGAGGACCAAACGTGTTTGTTGTAAATTGATTGCGACAGTTTTTGTTATTCTTCAGTTTACTAGTCAAATAAAAGAACTTTGAACTTGGAAAAGCTACAATTATGTGTACGTGTGTTCACTATAAATAGTCTGAAAAAGTCTGAGTCATGTTCAGATCACATCTTAGCTTTGACATCTGTTGATATTATACAAGCAAAATCAAAAAATGCCTCGCTGAGATATTAACGTATTTAACCTCAATTAATCGAAAATGTGATTGTTCAGGGATTGATTAAATAATCTAGAAAATGGAAAAATTCATTTGTCTTGATAACTGACTGATCAATTAGAAAACTAATTAAGTTTGTTGTTATATCACTGGTATCATGAGATTCATGTAATGTTGTGCAGTACGTGTTAAACCAGTGCTTCAGCAGCCAGTGTTCTGTCTGTATTTGGGGGAAACGTGATTTATTTGAGTATTGTAGCTGGAGTTCTTCTGCTGTTCCTTGCATAAAACGAAACAAAAAAATGTCACAACAAATCATATTAGTTTTCAGGCTAAATGTCATGTTATGTTGTGCACACCAGCTAGACCACATGTCAGAACATCATTTTCCACTGGATTTTAATATATCTGTGCTGACTCACTTACACATCAGTGTAACTTCATTAAAGACCACACAGAAAGATATGAAGGATGTGAATATAAGATGATATCTCATTTGTAAAGCAAGACATTTAGTTACTTTTGTTTCTACACAGACAACAGGATTGTGTTTCATGAGACAAGGTTGGAAATTGTCTTGTCCAGCCATCATCTGTTTAATGTAAAGTGACTCTACAGACTTGCAGCGGTTGTTGTCTGTGGTGGATTTACAGGCCACCTGGGGGACCAGTGTGCAATAAGCCTGAACACTAATTAAAACACAGCAACATGCAATTACTCTATGCATTAACGGTTTCCACAGCCAATTACTGGGAAGGAAAGCACGTCAATCCCTCTTAGAAAAAACGTCTTTCATTAGCTTGACCTCCCAATCCAGGAAATATATATATATATATATATATTTCCTCACACTTATGTTATTAATTTAACACACTTAAGTGTAATTTTTCAGCAATCCAACATTCAGTGCCTTAGCGTCAAACTAATCATGAGGTAGTAAACTCAGATGGTGTTAAGTCTGAATTGTTAAAATTTAACAGATTACAAGAGTTTTGTTAATAAGCTGTTCAACACTAAACACCCACATCCCACACACAGGCGTTTTCACTTACTCTGCCTGATAACAGCTCTGTTCAGGATGTGTGAACATGTGCAGCATGCACTTGACTGACATGTGTCTTACGCAGCAGCAATGTCAATGAGATATGAAAGGTAAATCTGAGGTGACAAGAAGCATACTGAGACGAGAAGACAAGACAAAGGCAGAGCGGGTGCTGCTGTCCACGCAGCTGTGGCCTCTGATCCGCTCAGCTGAGATAGAGAGCAACTAAACTCATCTGCATTTCATGAGTCTGCAGGGGGGCTCAGCCAAAACATCTGTGTGTGCACCAATTATAACAGACAGACAGAGAGAGACAGGGGAGAGAGAGATGGAAAACACAAACAGACGGATACACTTAAAGATTATTTGCACCTCATATGTGCAGTAGCCTTGCAGTAAAAAAACAAAACAAACAACAAAAACCCATAAACTGAATTCACCATTCTGTTCTATCTATGGCTCGCTGACCTTTCCTCAACTCCCACACTCGTACGTTTCCTCATGGCCATCATCTTGGAAGCAGCTATCTTGAGCAGCGCAGAGGGAGGTCTCAGCCATGAGTGACCATGGCCATGACGCAGCGCAATTTGTCACACACAACAAGCTTTAATGGCTACTGGGTGAGTGAATGATCTCGCTTAAAAATAGAAGAAGCAAGGACGACGTCAAGGATAAACTGTGGTGATGTTCTCTGCTGCACAGATTGGTGATTTTGTCATCTGGAGATATAACTTAATATTAAATACAATTCTGTATATTATGTGTAATGTTGTCGAACACACATCACAGGTCACCCTCCAGCATTTTTTTGTTCCCATCCCCAGTTTTAAAGATCCCTGTCAGTGGTTTTAGATGTTTTAGATAATTTACAGGAACTCACATATGTGACTTTCCTCTCACTTGCCAGCCTGAATTAGTTCAAACTAATGTGGTCTGATACAAAAATACTCTGTTTGGTCCCAGTAGGACGCAGAGGAGATCATTTAACTTTATAGTCTTCAGTGTATGTAGATGTAGTTTATGGTACTGTTGAATTAAACAGAGTGGTATATTCTACAAGCTTATCTTAATATAAATGGGCCAGAAAAAATGGTAGAAACAAATCTCAGTGTAAAGAAAAAAAACAAACACAAAATCACAAACAGCAGCTTCAAAATAACCATGCAGTTGTATCAAAACCTCTTTAAAACAACTTCCCAGTTTTTTAGGAAGTACCTGCCCCGCTGATTGATTGCACTGCAGTCAATGAATGGGGGGGGCTTTAGCACTTGTCACAACCCTGAAGTTTCTCTTATAAACATTAAAACTAGAATGGGTGCTGCAAGGTGAGGCAGTAGTTGGCACTGTTGCCTCACAGCTACAAGGTCGCTGCTTCGCGTCCCTGTGAGGACACCCAGGATCTTACGGAGTTTGCATGTTCTCACCGTGCAGTGCCACTTCTCTCCAGGTTCTCCGGCTTCCTTCCACACAGTCCAAAAAAAACGAAAAAAAAAACATGCTGAGGTTAATTGGTGATTCTAAATTGTCCGTAGGTGTGAATGTGAGTGTGCTTGGTTGTCTGTCTCTAAGTGTGGCCCTGTGATAGACTGGTTACCTGTCCAGGGTGTCCCCTGCCTTCACCCTGAGTCAGCAGTGATAGGCTCCAGCCCCCCGCGACCCCAGTGAGGATTAAGTGGTGTATAGATAATGGATGGGTGGATGGATGTGCCAGCTTTAATAGCAATAAAAAAGAAACTTTTTTTTTCTTTTACTGTAATCATTTTCTTTTTTGTTGCTTGGCTGCGTTTCCCCATCTCATAAGCTGTTTAGAAGACTGTCTATACATGTGGTGAGTTTTCAGAAACCGAAAAAGTACAAATGGTACCGCATCCATTATCATCAAAAATTCCAAAGATTTGTGGAAAGTGAGCTCTTAACCTTGCAAAAGCTCATAATAACAGATTTTGGAATAATACAGAAGATTATTGTTTGACTTCAAAAGGAGAATTATAGCACTTGAAGGAATATTACAAACTCCCCACGAAAGTTAATACCACATAGAATTATTCAGCAATGCATTCTCTGAGCACTATTTGGATCAACCATAAAATATCTACATTATTTAGTGGCATTATTTTACCAACAAATAGAAATTTTGCCGGTTTGTGAAGGACTATATGCACGGCTGCAGGCTTTTTTATTTGAAGATTGCTTGAATAGAGAGACAACCATTTTTCTGATATTAGAGGATAAAAGAGATTGTATGAAATAGCATTTCCCTTCAGTTGCCGTAAACATCAGAGGTTGTATAGTAAAGTATGCAGCCAGCTGTTGCCAGCTCTCTCTCTTGGACACGTGTACTCACACAGAACACTTGGCCTCTTATTAACACAGTTTTCTGCTTTGAGGACAAAGACATAATTCAAGAAAAGCTCTAATTACAGTGGCAGGATTTTATTACCGCTCTGTCACTCTCTGCTACAAGAAAAAGAAGCCATGTTCTTTGTGTTTGGATGGTTTATGTGCAGTTCTAGTGGAGCAACACAATGACTGAGACAAAAACAGCAAAAAAAAAAGGGACTGTGATGGTGTTTTCATTTCTTTATAATTTTAGGGTCTGGACTTTTTAAGGTCAGATTATTTATCTATTGTGTGTCACCTTCTTCAGGGACTTTTAAATGATGAGCTAAAAGCTACATTAAAAAAAAAAACTGCCTCTTCATTGACTCTGAAAGATAGAAGTGGCCATGAGGTTGTTTTATCAGTTCAATTCCTGCCAAGAGTTTTTGTTGCATGTTCCCTGTCCTGTTTTCACATGTTTCCTATTTGGCCCCACCATCTACACTGAAATGTGAAAAGAAATGTCCTCAAAATGTATGGATATGTACATTTTCATACAGTTCATATGGTTTTAAAAGGTCTAAATGAGAGCATCATTGCCTTAGAAAATTATATATAATTCTATCGATGTGTTGTTTGAACTGTGAGAAAGTTTTCAAGGTGAGCAATCACGTGTGGAATGACATTTTTTTTTAAATGGGAGTATTGGTGAAAACAAGAATTTTTAAATTTAAGTAGGGTTAGCGTTGTGAAGTTAAGCATGGACTTGAAGCTGTAACATAGCAGTTGCATTGTGGGTAATATAAATGCTAGGTTTTGATGAAAAATGCATGCCACATCCATTTGATCTTTTAAACACCAACAACAAAACAAAACAAAAACAAAAATCCTGTTCATTATCAGCTCTATCAGTTGAAAATGCAGGACCAAAGTTATGGAAAACTGATTCTGACACATTTACTGAATGTCAGTGCACAGTTAAAAGGCATCAAGTTAATTTTTCTCCTAAAATGTGCTGCAAATCTGACACACCAGGGAGGGGAGTGTCAGGTATCAGGGCCCTGTAGACTTGTGATGTAGGGACACTCAGGCTAAGAGGCGATCAATAAAGATTGTGCAGGCCAGGCAGCAGAGGGGACAAGCTTGGTCAGATATTAGCAAAGCACAAATAAACAGTTCACAGCTTTGTTTTCAGTGTGGACTCAAAACTATCATTATGTTTACCTCTTATTTGTGAATTATATTGAACTGATGGCTGCAGATGTAGCTCATCAATTATTTCCTCTCATCTCTGCCTGAATCACAGATGACTTTGTAACATTTCGTACAGAACATCCTCTTAGCACTAATGTGTTTACATCAGTGTCTATTAATGTGCATCGTCCATGTGGGAGAAACCAAAAACAATCCAATTACTGTGTGCAACTGTGTTAAATATTGCCAGAGCTGCATGTATGTACAAAACTTACTAATGAGATTCAGCCTATACTTAACTCCTTCTGAATGACATTAGTATCTACAATCCAGTGTAGGTTGCTTTTAAGCATGTGTAGGTAGTTGATTTTTAAACTGCTCTTAAAGAAAAGAATATGCATCTTTTCTAGCCTTTAAACACAGGGAGAGAGAGAGAGTATGTCTTTGTCATCCTCACTCTCCCATCTGTGCAGGGACTGCTGCAGAACAGCCCCGAGCTCAGACAGCCAATACAGACGGAAAGAAATGTGAATAAGGGTGGGACTTAGTGTGAAAGGGAGCTGGGCTCAGCGAATGGGAGTGAAGGAGAGGTGTTCCTAGTCCAGAATGTCCTTGTCTGATCGCTGAGAGACAGAGAGGAAGGAGAGGAAAGCTAGAATAGACACCAGCAGGTGCTGAGGATAGAAAAAAAATCACTAGAACAGAATTAGGGTGCCTAAAAGAAGGACATTTATAGAAAAGTGTGCTAAAAGATAAAAGTAAAGGCACAAACCAAGTCAGCTTATTTATTTTAAATTAAGCTGGAGCCCACTTCTTTTCTTTTCCAGCCACCTTCATTGAGCTCTTTATCGTCCTTCTTTCGTGCGGATTCTCCTTCTTGTTCTTCCCTTCATCCTCCTTTCGTCCTCTCTGACAGACAGTGCCACCATGGAAACTGGGAGCCCCAGGAAGATCCAGTTCACTGTCCCCCTGCTGGACACCCACCTGGACCCAGAGGCTGCTGAACAGGTAAGGAGGAGGGAGGAAGAGGAGGTGGTGTCAGGACTTTCAGGCTCTGAAAGGGTTTATTTAGGCATCAGACATAGTGGGAGAGGGATGAAGTACTCCCTCTTTGTGTATAGATGATTGTAGTAAGGACATGAGGAGAAATCACAGTTTGTACTTGTGGCAAAAATGTGAACACACAACTGGGAAACATTTATTCTAGTTGTCTAAGCGAGCAGGTGCAGTCACAGCTGAACAACTGTGTCCCAAAGGCTGTAGTATTGTCATCGTTGGAAGACAAACTGCTGCTGGAAACTCATGTTTTCTGTGTCTTTTTACTACCATTCACCTCATTAGCGGTGTGTTTCTTTTGAATGCAGCACCGACAACTTTAAGATTGATTTTCCACCCACACTTACAGTGTGGCAGATTTGTAGAGACACACAGCGTCTCAGCAGTGTTAGAAGCAGGTGTTGCAGTGTGCTGATGTGTCTCCAAGGGGCTGGTGTTATTTTCTGTTGAGTGACCAACCAATTGTTTCCTACTGCAGCGAGGCACTGGCAAAAGTTGTGTGGTATAACAAAAGAAACAAATTAAATTGCTTATCATCACTGGGATTATTTCTTCTCCCATTGCATCCTAAACTGCAAATTGATTCCAAACAAATTAGAGCACATTTGATAGGATGGAGAGATGCCAGAACTCTTGTTTCTGGATTTTCTAAATTCAACATCACTTTGTGGCATCAGAGCAAAGATCTATTATCAGTAACTAAAAACAGGTCCAGTGGCTTCAGTCCATGTGCCTGTAGAGAATGTAGTGAAAAGATGTGTCCCATTTTCACACTTTTATAAATATAACATGAACAGGACAGGTCATTCATAATGAATGAGCCTCGAGTAAAGCCGGCAAGGATTTAGGAGTCTGGCAACATTGTGCTTATGTCTCTCTTCCTCCTTTTTCCTCTCTCACTCTTTCTCTTCCTGACTCTTTCTGCTGCTAACTGTTTTCCTCACTGTGAGACTCAAAGGCAAGTGGATGTTAGGAGACTGCTTAATGTGTGTGTGCTGTGTATGTGTGTGGGAGACTGCCCTTGCGAAGACATTTTATGGGATGTTCTGGGAGTGTGGTCAAGTTTGTTTGAGACAGAACTTCTGAATTGATATTTGAATTAGATGAGATGTGAGGAACTGAGTGTATGTGTGTGAACGTGCATTTCAGTGAGAGTACGGTCGGTGTGACAAACACCTGCCTAGACACAGAGGTAGTGAACGTACATGAGCCGTGTACAGCAAATAAGACAGATGGTACAAAATCTGGAGCCTACTCCAGTATAGAATTCTATGTGACTATGTATGTCACTCACTGCATAAAGCTTCCCTGTTGGCTGGGGAAAATTATTTTTTCAGAAAGGAAATGTGCTTGATTGCACAAACTATTTGTTGCATTCTGACACTTTTTGTAATGGTGAAGTACAAACATGATTTAATTTCAATTTTTTTTTAACAGAAATATCCATCTAGATTTTCCCGTCAGCCTTTCATGTCAGACTGTAATGCTGCAACTCTCAAAACAAAAGCAGAATCCTAATATTGATGCACCAGTGGGGTAATCATGACATGGTGATACAACTGGTAAAGGTGATGCTAAATTTAACTATATAATTAGCTTCTGGTTAGCTTAATCTATATTAGTACATCCTGCAACCATCCGTCCAGTTTAGATTTCCCTCTCTCAATGCAATGTTTTCCAGTTTCTCCTGAGAGATCCCAAAATGTTCCCAGGCCAGATGAGATATGTAATACCTTTCAGTAAGTTCTTATTGTACCCCTTGGTCTCCTCTCCATTGTACGTTTCCAGAAGAAGGTGCTGAGGAGGTGTCAGATGCTCAAACCAGCTCAGTTGGCTCCTTTTAACATACAAAAGTAACAACTTTACTCCTGGCTTCTTCCACATATCAGAGCTTCTCATCCTTTATCTAAGGCTGAGCCACTCTACGGAGAAAACTCATTTGATTGTGTCCGCCATCTCATTATTTCAGTGATTACCCGCAGCTTATGTCCATAGGTGAGGGTTGGAACATGGATTGACTTGTAAATTGAGAGCCTTGTCTACCGGCTCAGCTCAGGCCTCAGACTTAGAGGTGCTGACTCTGATGCTGGCCATCTTCGGCTACAAACCACCTCAGTGCTCGCTGAAGGTCACATTTTAATGAAGCCAACAGAACAACATCAACTGGACGTCCTCCTTGCAACACCTACGCCTTGAGATCCCATCCATGAATCTCACAAACAGGATCGGAGACAAGAGGCAATGAGTGGAAAGGTGTTTGAATTTGTGCTGAGAGTATAAACACAGCTCTTACTTTGGTTGTACAAGGACAAGGTGACAAGTAGCAATGGTATCTGATCCCATACTCCTGCAGTACTCCGCTCAGGGTTTCCCATGGTCATAGGCCTTGTTCAAGTCCAGAGAACACGTGAGGACTGGATGGTCGAACAATCCCAGCATCTCTGCATTTGTAAAGTTTTGGTCCAGTGTTCCATGACCAGGACAAAATCCACATTGTTCCTCCTGAAGGTTTGACAGTCAGTGGCAGATTGTCCTGCAACCATATTTTTATTAATAGTCTAATTATACAAAGTAACTAGTACCTAAAACTTTGCAATAAATGAAAGGACAATATAGAATCACAGATTAACCTCATAATGTTTTTGTACTGTGGGAGGAAGCTGGAGAACCCAGAGAGAACCAACACTGCACAGGGAGAGCATGATCCCAGGTTCCCAAAGATCCTTTAATGGGACACGAACCGGGGATCTTCAAGCTACGAGGCAACACTGCTCACCTCCGAGCCACTGTGCAGCCCCCACATTGAACAGACAAACCTAAACCTCCCTGCCATATCTAATTGATGGCATAATTACTTATATGGAGATTACCTGACATCAGGGGGTTTCATATGAAGCACAAACAGTATTGCATCTCAGACATTCTTTCTCAAAGTTTGATTTCCAGCTACTTTAGCTGGCAGAATGTACACTGCAGTGTGATCACAGAAGAAAACTCTCTGCACAATGAAATATCATCGTCATTAAAAGGCACCTTCACGAGTTTTACTCCAAGGAGAAACATTTTGTAGAAGACAGAGGCAACTTAATCTCATGAAAGAACTGACAGATAAAAAGATTGTACTGCTGTTTAAAAGAGAGTACACAAAGAACTCACTGACACAAACCCTCACCCTGTGTTGTTTTAGAGTTAATGAATGAAGAATTTCAGATCAACAGCCTTCAAGCTTAAAGAAACGACAGAAACTCAAGACATGACAGATATCAGTCAAAAACAACTTTCTTTATTAATACTGTGGTACAGCTGTTATCACTGCTACCTCACAGCTAGAAGGTCCTGGGTTCAAATCTCAGCCTGGGGTCTTTCTGTGTGGAGTTTGTATGTTCTGCGTGGGTTCTCACCAGGTGCTTCCCCCGGCTTCCTCCCACAGTCCAAAGACATGCTGACTGAGGTTAACTGGTGATTCTAAATTGTCCGTAGGTGTGAATATGAGTGTGTTTGCTTGTCTGTCTCTGTGTGGCCCTGTGATAGACTGGTGACCTGTCCAGGGTGTCCCCTGCCTTCGCCTAAAGTCAGCTGGGATAGACTCCAGCCCCATGTGACACTACAGAGGATAAAGCAGTGCATAGATGATGAATGGATACAGGGATTTCTCAAGTAACAAGGGCTTTATAGGCAAGACTGACAAACACCGCCATCGAGGCTGTTACCATTTTAAATAGTGGAACAGCAGCTCTGCAACAACAGCCAAAAAGAAGCAACAACAAAAAGCAAGCGCTACCTCTGGTGAATATCTTCAGCTGGGTGGTTTATACTTAACCGTCCTATTGTCTTTAGGGTTAATTTGACCCCATTCAATGTTTAACATCTTTAAATAAATCATTGACAGATTTTTTTTTTCAGTTTTATTTAAAGAGCTACATACACATAGACTTGGGTAAGATTTTAATTATGATATTTTCTGGAGGTTTAAATTGCTGGGGTCAAATTGAACCCAAGGATGAAAGATGTCAGTAAATTGGAAGGTAATAGGAGGGTTAATTGACTGACTTCAGGATAGTAAATCCAAGCTTCTCAACTGGGCAAATGGGTACAATGTCTCTCCTGATGTAAAATGCCAACACTTCTGTAATTTTCCTCCACTGTTAAATGGGGTGACATTGAAATGTGAGGCAAGTGGAATTTTGACAGGAGTTTGCATCTGAATCTCAGACACTTATTGCTTCTCTTCCACTGGTTGTTTTTGTCTCTGGTGCTGTAAAAGTTTATTATATTCAATTTTACACAGGATGCTGGTCTGTTTGACGTCAGGCTTTGGGAAACAGAGTCATTTCCATATTATAATATGCTCACCTTCCTTTGGTCATGTTTTATTGTTGTTGGCTGCTGTTGCCATTGTTAAAGTGTGTCACCGGCAAAACCGACACACGTAGGTGTCTCCAAGGAAACGATGACAGCTTATGATGGTGTCGTGGCTTCAGAGGACTATTTCTGACTGCTAGTGCTGGTGTTTGAGTAATGGTAGAGGAAGCACATATTAAGTTACTGCCTTCCACTGCTGCTGCCACACACAATATAACCAGTTAAACCTGGTTGCCTTAATCACGAAGCAGCTTAAGTGAGAAAAAAGTATTTGTCAGAGATGTGTCCAAAGTGAAAGCAGATCAGTTGCTAATGGATGATTAGTGGCAGACCTCAATGTAAGTTTGTTTGGCTGTGCTAAATACATAAGTGCATGTTTTGTTGCATCTGACAAAATAGCTTCTCAGTAAGTGTGATGACCAGGAGCCACAGATGCTGCAGAATCAACTGTAATTGAATTTTTAGTGATTTTAACTGGAATGAATCTGCCAGCAGATCAGCATAAAGGTTGGATGTCATGAAACTTATTGTTTTACACCGCTGTGGACTCATTATGTTCACTAGCACTTGTATAATTAGTCAAGTGCTATTATGAACACTACTGCCTGTAAATCTGTGCCTGTGTTGCAAATGTAAAAATGGAGTGTGCTTGTCTTCTGTAGTTGTGTGTCTATATCTTCAGATTTTTATGTGCTTCTTTGCAGTGCATTTTCTCGTTACTTTATCTTGTACTTTATATGTGAGTCCAAAAGATACAGATTGCCTTATGTCAGGTAATCTCCATTGACCAGTTTGCTCTGGTCTCCCTGTCTGTCCTGTTTGTGTCAGGGAGCTGATGTCACCTGTCTGTATTTAGTTAGTCACACACCTGATCCCAGGTTGCAGCCATTCAATATAGGAGCTTAAATACCTTAAGCCTGGTGTTTACCTAATTCTCTCCACCAGCAGATAGATGTTGTTTTAGCTGTATGTAAGTAAAATTCAGTTTACTTTTTCCACAAAGGCTCAAGAGAGTTCTTAGCTCACAGCCTCAATAAGCATGGCCGAAGCTTTCCTAATAGCCACTGGGACTTCACTCTTTTAGGATCCATTTTCAATTTATTCTAAGACCACTGTGAGTGGCCACTGAGCCTGCACAATATGCTGGTTATCAAGTGTGTGGCTTTGCGTGTGTGTGTGTGTTTGTGTGTGTGCCTGTGTTTAAACACACCCCTATGAATGCCACATCAGGGGGCTTCACCCATGGTTCAGTAATCCGTGCAACCTGACACCTCCCAGTAGGCTGAATCAGCCTCCGTAGAGATCAGGCCATCAGTCAGAACAGCGTCCCCGATCCTTGATCACAACAAAAGCACACACACGCACCCTCTTATCCTCACAATGCAATGTGTGTCACGGATATCATAACCTTACATGAAAGCTCATTGTGTATTTATGACCACAAACAAACTGTACCTAATAGAGGCCAAGACCAGATGGTGTCTCTGAGTGACGTAAGGCTTTTACTCATCAGATTTCTTTTTTTCTCTCCACTAAATATTATATTATTCCTCTCTCTGTTAGAGGTTGCCATAATAACATATATCACATATCATATCAGACACTTTTACTGACTATTTCAAGAAACAGTTTGACATTTTGGGTAATCTGCTCATTTGTTCATACATGCAGTATTTATTGTCTGTTCCTGAGTACACAATATCACTGTGTGTTGAAGCTGTTTTAGTACTACAATGATGTCTGAGCTGAGCTTTCCTCAACTTTCCCCTGTACAACTGGGAACTTTAGAGGTCATGGAAGAGTGCAGATGTTTGAATCTGTATGTGTGAACGTCTTGTTATCTTAAAGATTAGACTCAGGGGAAAACAGTGAGCCTGAAAACAAGACTTCAGGAAGTCTTTGCATCCAGCCACACAATAGCCTGGCTGGTACAGAAGCTCCCATAAAACTGCAACTCGTCAACCCCCCCCTTTATTGAGAAGACTGATCTTGCTCCTTATGAAATATTTAATGTGGATAATCTTTGTGTTAAGCTAAACTAACCTTAAATCAAAGGGAAACATATGACAGTGGTTGATGTCAAAATTACAGTCAGTGCAAGTGTACACATGCTAATTAATCTGTTATTACCAGACAACAGCAGCAGTGTGATTAATGCAGTAGTTATGTTAGCGAAAGGTCATTTTGTTGTCAGTAAAGGTGTTTTCATAACCCTATGAACACAGCAGGTTTAACTCTAAATGAAACCTAAATTTCTCTTTGCTTGTTCCAGCTTTGAGTGACAGCGCTGTTCACAGAATAATCAAATTGTACTTGTGTTCTACAAACAGGGAGCTGCAACTCTTTTATCTATCATCTATATGAGGAATGCTTGCCTAAATAAACTCCATTTATAGATGAAGTCATTGTATTCCGATGTTGAGATGATGAATCGTGTCATTTTGACGCAATTATCTGTCATTGCAGACAGTTCAGGACTGAGACATCTCCATAATATTCCCTTCGATGTGTCAGACCATCTTTGTCCTCACTGAAAAGATAACAATTAAATGGCCTTCTTGTATCGCCTCAGGAGGGTCATTTTCCAAGAACTTTGGAGTGCAGCAGATTGTCATTATCAGATCATGCATAACTCTTGCACATTAACAAACCTGTTAAACTAAAATACGCCATGTTAACCAGAGGACATGGCCACTACTGCTTTGTACAAGTAGACACAGCATTTTTTTTTTTTTATTTGTAATTTTCCAGCTTTTCACCTGTTCAAGGGTGAAAACTAAATGTTTGCTAAACCTCTTCTCCAAGGACTGATTGTCCAAGCATAGCATTGCAACTGTAGCTAAGCAGGTCGGTCAAGCTTTGGACATCTTCACATGCTCATGAAGTGTGGACGAGGCTAAAATCCAAGTGATACTATTTGAAGAGTTTGGAGGAGGACGTGGATGTTTTTCTCTAGCCTTTCCTAACCCAGATATTATGAAATGGATTAATAACTTTAAATGTAGCTCCAAATATTAGCATGTCCGGCCTGCTGGCTTACCACACTACACCAAAAAGCCAAAATATTAAAATTACTGACAAGTAAAGTTTATAACATTGATCATCTTGTTACAACCCAGTGTGCTGCTGGGAAACCTTGGGTCCTGCATTTAGGTAGATTTTACTTGAATATGTACCAACCATCTAAACATCTTGGGAGCCTAAGCAGTATTGTGTTACAGGCTATTTCCCCATTTTGTTAATGCTGATCGTAGCTGCTTATTGCATTTGGGTGAGCCGTAGCAGCTGTGCCCCACTCTTAATTTTTTGTGGGAAGACGTGTAAAAAAAATATGTGAAGCAGTGTGATGTTACTACATCAGTTTGCCGTCATCGTGTAGGAATTTCCCCCTGTGATCTCAAATGTGATAAACGAGGCTACAATTTGAAAATATGAACAAGTTTGTATGCTAAGCAGCCTAACGGGGTGTTATTGGAATAAAATAACAGTCTGAACTTACCTTTTTTTCCCTTTTTAAACACTCATAATAAGTAGGATGTGAGTTTTTGGATGGAACATGTAGCTTTTCACTCAATGTTCTAATAACATGCAGCTGTTTAATGCATGTTGATGAGTCAGTTTTTGGCATAAAACATTAAAATGTCTCTTAAAGACAGCCTTTTCTTTAGAGTCATTGAGTTATTGCTTGCTCAATGACCTCACAAGCAACAGTTCAAAACAATCTCCCAGAAACAGTTGTCATCTGAGATGCCAATCTATGTTTGCAGCTACACACGAAGCCTACTTTTTTCTACCGTTGCCTGAAATCAGAAAACAAGTTTCGTTGTTGTACA
The DNA here is from genome assembly GCF_000690725.1 of Stegastes partitus. Lineage (NCBI taxonomy): Eukaryota > Metazoa > Chordata > Actinopteri > Pomacentridae > Stegastes > Stegastes partitus. The sequence continues at coordinate 483,022 of NW_007577988.1, forward strand.
AGGCAACAGTACCGGAGAAGAGCTTAGTGAACTGTTACTTTCTGGTTCCTTTCCTCATGTAAACCTAGTTTTGCCAGTCAGATCACAAATACAGGTACAAGCCTTCAATGCCTGCATTTTATTTCATGCTAAACTGCTGGAATTTACCTTTTGTAATTCTCAGCAAAATAAAATTCTCTCGGAATTTTTACAGTGATTCAATTATAGCTTGCGTATTGCATCAAACCCCCTGTTCCCCACCTGCACCTGGCTGGATGATATGAGTCAATAAGAGAGAAGATGATAAGGAGCGCTGTCAGGAGGGGAAACAAAGGACTGATAGAAATTGAGTGGGAGTCTGAGGACTGAAGAAATTCAGATAAAACAAGGTAGAAGTCACTGATGTGGATTTTTGAAGTCCTGTGACTACAATAGTTCCTACTATTCAGAACCAAATTAAACCACAGCTGGAGGGAGTCTGCAAGGATTTATTATAGCTGAGCCCTGATTTTAGCCTGAACAATACCAAGATCATATTTCAAATGACAGGATGAAGGATGAGGAATCACATAAATCCTCCCAGACTAATATGGTCTGTGCACTGTACTGAATCTGACAAATCTGAATTGCTTTGGCCCACCCAGTAGCAGTGAGAAAGCTTTCTTTAACCTTGAGTTCTAAAGCAAATTATGAGAATTCAGGATTATAATAATGGGTGGACATCTCGCCCTCAAGTTTTTCAACTAGGGTTTTTAATTTGCCTGTTTTTTTCCACCTCTGTCACCACAATAAGTTAGAATTTTTATTATTCTGCGTAAGAAAAGCCACCAAGATCACAGTTGTAGGTCATTCAACCCCACTGAAGTCTGTTGATGCGAAAAGACAGTGGACATACACCACACAGGCAAAAACCATCAAAATGCTGCACCTCCCCACTCAGAGTATACTGCATAAAATCTTAAAATGATATTCTTTGGTGAGCCTGAAAATTCTTGCCTTTGCTAATCTATCAGGAGTCCAGTGCAGGAAACTACGGAGTTCTGTTTGGCTTCTTAGAAAACCCAATTGCACAAACAAAAAAGACTACCATCCTGCTTGTTTGTTTTTTGGTAATTAGTTCAGAAGCACTTTCTACTCCCAGACTTGGGAGTTAGACCAAATGGCAACCCCCTGGTCAGAAAAATGGACACAAGTACTAAAAATTGCAGTTCCTCAAATGGCCACTTGAGGTCGACCCCAAAACGAGCCATTCTCTTTTCTCTTCTGCATGTTGCAATGTCCAACTTTCCAGCACAAATAAATGGGTGTACAGCCTGACACAAAAAATGTTTATGGTCTCTAGAGCTAATTGGCCCGTTCATGAGTATTGTACTAGGGATGAATTTTTATATAACTCACCAATTTGAACTCTATTAAGGCTTAAAATTAAGTATAATTAAGGGCATTGCTGCTTTGAGGACAGTGTAAGGCCCAGACACTTTTACATGGCTTTAGCTCCACTCATACTCCACCTATTTGCCTACTTTTGCATTAGCTGGGAGTTAAGCAGAATCGGGCAGTGAAAAGCCTTCACTCTGAGCTTCTCAACCGCTGTTTAAAAATCTTTATACACAGTCAAAGAGTTATAACAAACAAGCCAACATTTCTTTCTCTCGAAACAATTTTTTTTGTCAAAAAAAAAAAAAAAAAAGAATACTTCCTTTTTTGGTGTAGTAACTTGTTTTATGTTTATATCTGAGCTTTTTGTCTCCTTCATTGAGTGCACTGGCTCAGTTTGTGAAAAAAAGGAAGCATTATCCATTCAATTCTTCATGCTGGGTATTAAGAAAAAAGACGAAAATAAATAATATTTAAAGGGAAATATAATGTTTTTGGTTTTGCAGTCACTCCTACTTCACCACATACCGCATTAGTGCTAAAACTCACAATTATTTCCATTTTCAATTAATCTGCCAGTTCTTATCTGGATAAATCAATTAGTTGTTTGGTTTACAAAGTGTCAAAATGACAGTGCCTAAGGTAGTATCCTCAAGTGTGTTGTTTTGTCCACAAATTAAAGATATTGACTTTGTTGTCACGGAGGAGTAAAGAATGTGTAAAATGTTTATATTGAGAAAACTGGAATCTGCAAATTGTGACTTTTCTTAAAAATAAAAAAAAATATTAAAAAAAATACTCAAAGTGATTAATAGATTCTGACAGTCTGATGGTTGACAGTTAATTTAATACATGACAATTATTTGATTCATTGACTTATCCTTGCAGTTCTGTACAGCATAGGAGTCTTCTGGAGCCCACACACTTTTGGGTCTCAATATAAGAAAAGACTCTAACTGCTGTCTTGTGGCCTGACCTACATTTTCCAGCCAAGGGTATTTTGTCCACTGCCCCCCCACACAACAAGAATATCAGGCATGCACCAGTTTTCCTGCCCACCCATCACTTTTGAAGGCTGTTTTTGTTCGCTGTTGTGAGAAGTGATAAAACTGCATTTTGAACAGATTGGAGGTTGAAAGGCAGGGAAGGCGGTTGGAGCGGCTAGCCCGTCCAGTAAGCGGTGGTATTTCTGTGAGCGAGAGGATCAGGGAGTTCGCTCTGCTGCTGGGTGAGAAGAATAACAATGACTCTGAGTATAATCAGTTCTACACAGCCACGGCTCATTGTGCTTTAACATAGGCTGGCAGGGAGGATTTTCTGTAATGGCAATAAAACACACAAACATACACAAGGCTAAAATATTATTACACTCTTTTTGGTATCCACAAGAGTACTTAGTACAACATTTCCATTGCAGCTTTCAAAACTTGAGCCACAGAGCTTCTCCAGAGGTTGCAAATATAGAGTGTAAGTCAATTAACATACTATAAACTTCAGCAGAAGGTAAAGTAATTAAATGCATATTTAAAATATGTCAAAAGGACATCAATACACAATTATCTCCAGCTCTGATTGTGATACAGCTGCACAGTAGACCTTGCTCAGGGTGTCAGGAGTGTAACATACTCACAGAGTTGCTTAAGGCTATATAAATTGCAAGGTGAATTGGCTTTTTTCACACGGGAATAGGAATTTCAGCTCTGTATTTTCGGGCCTTACATTTGAGGTTACAAGGATGCAGATTTTACTCTTGAAATGAGATTTAACAGAAAAACATTTACTCTCCATTTGACTATTTAGCACTTCATCTGTTTGTGTCAACACTGCATGTGAAAGAATTGCTCCGTTTTTTTGCTTAGTTCCCTTGACTTTGTCAGGGATGTATTTGCATGCACACAACATACTGTACTACATCTGGGCACATGTGAATGAGGCTTGAGAAACTGTATCGTACTGTGTCCTTAATGTATGTTTGTGAAATTTGGCGCTTGGATCCCTATTTTTCAAACTTGTATCGTAGAAGTGCCTGGATCTATTTGTGGTTGTGCACATTCAAACTGCCATCCAGTGACACACGGCACACTGGCAAAGAAAAGTCAACCTCAGCTGTATCTGCATTTTTATCAATCTTGACACTGACATTTCTGGAAAACTACTGAAAAACTACTGTTAGAGACAATCATAAGCATGGATACAGAAAGGAGAATTGCTAGCTTAAAGAGAAGGTTGCAGTGCCGCAGGGAGGTAACATTGAATAGCTGACATGCGTCTCAGGGAATGAAGTCAGCAATTTTCTCGGAAGTCAAGTGTTTCGAAGGAGTAAAATATCTCAGCAGTGTGCCTATTAAAGAAAAGAAAAGGCCCTCAATGTCTCTTCTTATTCACAGTCTTCCCCTTCTCCACAGCTGTGAATTCAAAGGTAATGAAGCCTCTTCAAATCTGAATACTGACTGACTGTGTGCTACCAGATACTCCTGACTATGCTCATTTTTCACTACTGCACATTATGTCTGTAGTTACATCTGTATTTCATGCCATTACGACATGAAGCTAATCAATTTCGGTCATGAACCATGCAGAGGTCCAATAGTTGCTTCATCAGGCTGTGGATGTGTGTGTGTGCAGGGAGATATTGGTTTTGCAGGAGGGATTTCTGAATAGAGGGAAACCACCAACAATCCAGATTATTAAAATCTGAAGTGATGTTTTGTGCCTCTTACTATCTTGTGCTATTTAATCATTTCCTCGTGCTTTTTTTGTTCAGTCACAGCAAAGCCTGCATCCTGGGATTGTAATCCAAGGCCAATAATTTTGTTGCTAATGCTCGTCAGTCACTTTTGCATTATGACTGTGAATGCAACTGCAATAAAAAAAAGGAGTTCCAACCTTTTGATTTTCCTTGTAGATTAAATCTAAACACACATATTACAACTTGCAATTTTAGCTCTGGTTTCTTTTCAATAAAAAGCTACTAACCTACTTGCCATGTGGTGCTGCAGCTGTGAAGGTGGAGGCTGCACTGCTTTCTAAGTGCACAAGCAGCATTTAGAAACGATGCATTGAAGACTGGAGACGACATGACTTCCAGCATCAGTCAGCAACTCTGTCAGCTATGTGTGTGCAGTGCATTCGTGTATGTATGCGTGTGTGTGTGTGTGTGTGTGTGCTTAATTGACTGTCTGTTTAAATTACTAAGTCCCAGGCTTTTACATTTGAGCAATAAAACTGAAATGCAATCACCTGATCCAGCAGCTGACAGTGAATTACTGGGCTTTTCTCTAAAATTTTAAAGCTCTGGAGACAGGGCTGCAGTTCTGATTCTGTTTAACAACTGCATCTCCACATTGCCCATACTGACTCTAAAACTGTCCATCAGCTCTGGGATGAAAGCACATTTTAGACCACAGTAGTTCTCTGAAAACAACAGTGAATTACAGCAGCCAGCTCGGTAAGAAAAAGTTAAAATGGGTCTGTCTGACATTTGTTGCCTCTAAAAAGGCAGCAGTCAGAGTCAGTAGAAATGCAACTTTGCTAAAGGATTAAACTTAGACTGAAAGATCCAGGTGTGGAGATGCACCTAAAATGCAGAATTATAGTATGTTGCATTGCTTTACAAAACTAAAAGTTTTACTTAAATGGATTTAAAAGTAATATTTTTGTGTATGTTTATAGCCATTACAGGGCATTGTGACATTAAATCAAATCAAATCAAGTTTATTGTCATTTTGCTGTACATACACAGTAGTACAGGCAAGATGAGAGAGCACTTCTTCAGGATTATTCAACCAGCAAGTTTTGCGGGATGCACGTCTGGGATAGAGACACTAAATGTTCACTGTCGCTGCCTCCTGAAGGGGCCGCTGCGTCATTGAACATGGTGAACCTCTTCAGGTCCTGGTAGGTCTTCTGGGACACAAGAACACACATGATGGTGTGACGATGGTGAAGCCACAGATGCTGCCCAGAGCTAGCTGTCTGTCTGTTCGCCCAGAATAATGTCGTCCCCTCCAGCTGTATGTCCGTCTGGGATGTTGTCATGGAGACATGTTTCTGTTAAAGCAAACACACAGCAGTCTTTCCACTCTCTGCAGGTTTCTCTCAGCAAACGTAGCTTGTTCAGCTTGTTGTTGAGGGGGCGGACATTGGAGAGTAGGAGCAATGGTACTGCTGATCTGGAGGGTTTAGCCTTTAGCTTGGATCCCGGCTCTCTTCCTCCTCTTCCTACCAGGACCTGAAGAGGTTTGCCATGTTCAATGTGATGGTGGCGCGCATGGACGCAGCGCCCCCTTCAGGAGACAGCGAGAGTGAATGTTTAGTGTCTTGCCTACACCAGACGTGCATTCCACAAAACGTACTAATTAAATGATCCTGAAGAAACGCTCTCATCGTGCCCATACTACTGTGTATGTACAGCAAAATGACAATAAACATGATTTAAGCATTAAGGTTAGCATTTACTTTCTCCCAACAATTTTAACTACATTGCAAATACTTCCATTAAAGTTTGATTGACAAGAAAATCAACAGTAAAGTTTCTTCAGTGTATTGTACCAGAATGGTCCATAGCTGCCACACTCCACTATGTGGGCCAAGAAGCCAGTGGGAGGCTGCAGGCAGCCCTGCTGATTTCACTCCACAGCACTGCAGGATCCAGCATTGCTCTCATCCTGCCCAGACATCTTCAAGGTTATGACTATCAAACCAAAAGCCTGGATCACTCAGGCCTGTTCTGGTCTGACAGCATCATGACTGAGAAACTGGATGCTGCGTTAACTGTACAACCCTTCACTGGAGGTAGAGGCTAGACTCTTTCCCACTGGTTGAGTCAAAAGAATATGAACATTTCAGTGTGTTTCTGGATAGGTGGCATGTTTATCACCCATTAAAGGCAAAGCAAGTGACTGAGATTTATTGTATTGCTTTAGCATGTAAAAATCTGCAAGAACTGCTGTTTAAACAAATAAAAAAGCAGTACTGTGACTTACTGTCATTACAGCAACCATTTGTAATGGAAATGTCTTTTTTTTCCGAACATAATTCAAGGCTGACTTTAGAATTTATTCATTTTTTCTTCTTTTTTTTTTTTTAGATCAGAAGACGCAGACCCACACCTGCCACCTTAGTGGCATCCAGTGATCAATCATCACCTGGTAAGGCACTTCAATGCAAATTTGCACTCTCACATAGACTATTTTCGTCACTGGTGTATCATATTTCTAATCTGCAGGCTGACCTTGTGCTTTACAGATAATTCAGTTAAGTAAATGTGCGATGGACATTTTAGGGCATGATGCCATATAGGTCAAGTCAAGTGACACAAATTACATACCATAAGTTTGTTAAATATACTATTATTATTATTGTTGTAGTGCTAATTGTCAGACAATAAATAGATATATGTTGGTATTTAAACTGCAAAGTCATCTATCAGGGATGTGCACTAGCCCATATTTTAGTGGCTTTCCAGGTTGACTCTGTGTTTTCTTGCCGGAGTCTTCTTTGTTTGCACCTTTACTGTTTCAATGAAGTGACCTCATTCAGATTTTTGAGAGATCCACATATTTTACACATGGCTGACCTCGATCGTCTCCTTACATGTTTGGAAAATAAGACACTGTCAGTTGTAAACAGACTGAATTCCTCAGCTGACACTGACTGACTGTGCAAGCTGAGGATTCAAGGTCAGAGAGAAATCATTGTCCACATTTTGCTTGCACCCATTTTTGGTTTTCACCTTGACAAACTGGGTACTGTAATCTGTCTAAACTGATTGTTAAAACCTGACCTCATCTGACTTCTCAGGTTTGTTGCTGTGTCTGACTTTATTGTTAAGAAGGATAATCAAAAGAAATTCTTGCCAAAATTACAAAAATAGGACCTAAGTTGTAATAAATCTGAATTATCTTTTAATCATAACATGCCTAACCTGACCTAACAGTCAAACCTGCCTAAAAACAAGTCTTGTATTGTCCTTGTGCAGAGTGTTGAAACTCTGACTAAACACAAAGTTAAACTGAAGCCAATGAAGACAGAGTCGTAGCAAGATTGACCATTTACTGTCACACTTCTTCATTAAAATGTTGGTGAAAACTGCAAATAAAACAATACAAACTGTCAATATCTGTGCCTCAACACAATACTGCATCATAAGTGACTTCAACATAACAACAACACCCCATGGACTTCGAACAACACTCACACTGACCACTAGCGTGTTTTATAGCCTGTAAGTAAATATCAACAAACTCCATTTTTAAACTTTTTGTCCTATATGGTTTTTAACAAAGCATCACTATTTACATATTTTACTATCCTGAACATCACACATGTGAACTTACAGCATTGCATCTATGATGAATTCTAGTAGATGGCAGCAGATTATATTCACAACATGCTCAACATGTCCTGCCTTGCTTTCTGAAGAACCAGGAAGAGAAATTACACAGGAAGTGACCTAACAGAACGTGATGTTCTTTACTTTTATTATCTTTGCTTTCTTTATTTCGAACGAACAAACGATTAAAATAAATGGAAAAGAAAAATAAAAAATAAAAGCCAACTTCAACATAATACACATTTGACTTGTTTGAAATGGGATAGGAAGAAGTCTAGGCTTGTCAAGTCCTACCCCCATTCTTCACCATTAATAAATGTGAAATCCAATCCAATAAACTTAACAGACATGTCATCAGATGAACCGATATCAAAATATAAATCTCTTTTACAAACTATTTTATGCTTTAGCAATTATAACAAATTCTTTAACTATCAACTGTGAAAAATTAAACAATGCCTTAATGGTAGCACAAGTCTTAACACTTAGACAGATGCTTGACTCTGTGGGACCAAGGTTTTTGGGCCAAGAAAGTGGCTGTGTTAGTAACTCTTTTCTTCCCTTGATGTACTTAATTCCTGGATCTTGATGTAATGAGTAACTACAAGAAAATCGATCATTCTTGTCTAAACTTCTTAAAGAAGCAGTGGCTCAGCAACGCATATCTCACTTCTCATTCAATAATCTGTTTGAATCTCAATATTCCGCTTTCAGAAAATTCCACAGCTCAAAAACTGCACTGATAAAAGTGGTGAATGATTCATCACCTGCTGCAAACTCTGGCTCAGTGTCAGAACCAGTGCTCGTGGACCTCAGTGCAGCTTGATTAATCACCACTTTCTATTCGATGATTTAGAAAGTTATATTGGTCCCTGTGACACACTCTCTCCTGGTTTGTATCATATTTAACGGACAGATCTCACTTTATTGTGCATACCATCTGTTCATCAGGCCATGCTAAGGTCAATTACGGTGCTTCACAAGGAGCTGTGCTTAACAACTATTCGAGCAAATTACAACTTGTACAAAACAGTGCTGCTATAGGATATTAAGCAAGACTGGACATTTTGATCACATTACCCCTGAGCTTATTTCATTACTTTGGTTTCCTGTACGTGCTTTTATTACACAGGCTTACACTTTCCTACTTATTACCTTTAGTCACTCCTCATTTACTTGATAGGCCTCGACCTTGAGTTCATTGTGTTACATACGTATATAATGTATCTGTCTTTTACATTTTTATCATTTTCTGCAGCCCTCTGAAGCATACTGTGTGATGTCAGGCTATAATAAACTTGACTTGAATAATTATTTCATAGTCCCACTCACAATCCACATTTCCATATCGTATTTTGATTGCTATGATCATGTATCTCAACTCTATTATGCAGCAAATGAATCTTCCTGCTGCATTAGAGCAAAAAGAAGGGAAGAAAAAAACAGCCAAGTGCATGTGTCCTCTCATGGGATCTTAATGATCAAACACAAAAGCCATCCTCTGGAGAGTTATTCGTTGCATGAGTCATCCAGTGGCTCCCTGCATCCCTTCCTGCCTCTGCTGTGCTTTGTGTTGTGAGCGTGTAATGTGACCCACTGCAAAATTAAGAGACAATCAGCAGGGAACATGGGGTGGAGAAAGTCATTTTCTCCAGGTTCCAAAAAAAAAAAAAAGAAAAAACAGAGTGGGATCCTCTGTTGTGCATAAATAAATGAGAGCGGATGCATCACTGAGAAAACAGACGGAGACTGCCTTTGTTATAGTTTGTGTGCTATCTCTGCAAGATGACGTCATTTGTGTTTTTATCCTGAAAACAAGAGTTCCTCTAATTGGAGCAGAAAAGCAAGTGTCATTACCTGTGATCTGTGTGTCTTTGTGAGACTACGTGCTTGTTTGAATCCCTAATTGGACACTGAGCATGTGGCGTCAACCTTGATCTGTGAATGAAAGGGCAGAGAGAACTCTTAACAATCCTCCATACTTAGTAGATCAGAGACAAAAAAAAGAGAGAAGAGAGAAAGAAGGCACTTAAGACGATATGAAGTGGAGTGTAGGAGAAATCATTTATGAAGTGAAGGAATAGGACGGTGAAAAAAGAAACAGAGACAAAGTATAAAAAGAAAAAAAAATTTATATTTATTGCAGTGTTGTCTTTGTCATAGGCACACTGATGAGTTCTAAACTAGATTTTCAATTCAGTTCAGCACAGTTTACAACACATGATCACACAGCACGTAAGACCCAACAAATTTAAACAGAGAAACCAACAATCTAAAGTAGCCTTTGGACTTCCTCTGAGCAAGCGGTTGGCAACGGCTGGAAGGAGGCAAACTCCCAGCAGAGAAGGGAGGTAATTTTTTATTTTGTTTTTCAATCAATAAGGAAACAAAGGTAGACCAAAATGACTCATCAAAGTTAAACAAATTACAGTGCTCTCCTTCAGTTTGCATTGCTTTAAGTTTGGGTAAGGCTTCATTTCAAATGCTCTATGTTTTAGTTTATCTGTTTACATGGCAGTGACCTTCTGTTTTCCATCTGTTGGTCTACTGTGACCTGCCTGGTATGCCATCTTGTGCATTTAACTGGATTTCCAAACAGGCTTCCTCCTAAAGTTATCAAATCTATATACATATTTGAATGTATTTCTTGAGAATTTTTTAGCTATGTTGCTCTCATTTGAGTGGTAACTATTTGTGGGCCAAGGAAGGCATCATACCTATGGAATAAGGTTTTTGTTTTTCTTGTTTCTTCTTAATGGATTCATATTTAATGTCACACTGCTTTGCACCTCGCCCTGTGCATGCTTTCAAAAGGAAATCTGATGTCAGCAACAAAAAACACAAGCTCTTGAAACAAAAATGGCGAGACGAGCAATCAAGACAGACATCAAATCAGATGCAAGGACTCCATCTGAGACAGTTGGAGTTTTATGGGTGTTTGTGTGTGAGAGAGACAACGAGGATGAGCCAGAGAAGAGGGGGATGGGGAGGAATAGATATGATGATGAGGGAGAGGAGCTGTGCTGGTGCAGTAATGGTGTGCCCCACATCACACAGAGCCCTGCATTATTTAATGCACTGCAGATTGCTCTGCCCTGTGCACCGCGAACCCCAAAAGCACATCAGAGAAACAGCCACAGATGCACAGACAACTGAGATGCAGGCTGCCGACTAAATAATGAGGAAGGAGAAATTATTACAAGATGGTTGCTGATTTGAATTTTTATGTCAAGATGAGCCTGGCTTATGAGTGGTGTCTTGAGTTTACTTATTCCTGGAGAGAGACAAAGTGATAAGTTGACTGACGAACAAAAATAGAATATCTGAATTTATAATGAATACAACATGGAATAATGTCTTCTTAATCAACTTCTATTTTGATAATTTGTGTGTCCAGGCAATAGAAATAGAACATGTGGAACATTTCAACTTCAGTGCACGACATATTATGATTACTATATATAAAGTTTTCATATACACACGTGGACAAAATTGTTGGTACCACTCGGTTAATAAAAGAAAAACCCACAACGGTCACAGAAATAACTTGAATATGGCAAAGGTAATAATAAATAGAAATTCTATGAAAATTATCCAATGAAAATCAGACATTGCTTTTGAACCGTGGTTCAAAATTATTAATAAATTCATGAAACAGGCCTGGACAAAAATGATGGTACCCTTAACTTAATACTTTGTTGCACAACCTTTTGAGGCGATCACTGCAATCAAACCATTTCTGTAACTGTCAGTGAGACTTGTGCACCTCTCAGCAGGTATGCTGGTCCACTCCTCATGAGCAGACTGCTCCAGTTGTCTCAGGTTTGAAGGCTGCCTCCTCCAGACGCCATGTTTCAGCTCCTTCCACAGATGTTCAATAGGATTTAGATCAGGGCTCATAGAAGGCCACTTCAGAATAGTCCAATGTTTTCCTCTGAGCCATTCTTGGGTGTTTTTAGCTGTGTGTGTTTTGGGTCATTATCCTGTTGCAAGACCCATGACCTGTGACTGAGACCAAGCTTTCTGACACTGGGCAGCACATTTCTCTCTAGAATACCTTGATAGTCTTGAGATTTCATTGTACCTGCACAGACTGAAGACACCCTGTGCCAGATGCAGCAAAGCAGCCCCAGAACATAACAGAGCCTCCTCCATGTTTCACAGTAGGGACAGTGTTCTAGTCTTGATATGCTTCCTTTTTACGTCTGTGAACACAGAGCTGATGTGCCTTGCTAAAAAGTTCCAGTGTTGTCTCGTCTGTCCAGAGGACATTCTCCCAGAAGCTTTGTGGCTTGTCAACATGCAGTTTGGTAAATTCCAGTCTGGCTTTTTATGATTTGTTTTCAACAATGGTGTCCTCCTTGGTCGCCTCCCATGAAGTCTACTTTGGCTCAAAGAACGATGGATGGTGTGATCTGACCCTGATGGACCTTGACCTTGGAGTTCAATTCAATTCAATTCAATTTTATTTGTATAGCGCATATTTACAACAACAAGTCATCTCATAGCGCTTCACAAAGGCAGAGACAGAAACACCGAACAATCCAAAACATTTGGATTCCCTATGAGCTTCAGCACCTTTAGTTGTTGTTCTGGGCTCTTGTGTACTGTTTTCGACATGCGTAAAACACAAATGAGCTGCATATACATGAATGTATTGCATAAACAGAAACACACTGCACAAATTTGAAACCAATACATTTCAGCTGGAATTATCTTTGGTTTCTGGGACATGTTTTTCTCCTATTAGTGCATATACTGTGATGTTTTTGTCGTTCTTTTTTTTTTTTTTTTTTTTTTTTTCGCAGTGGTGATAATAACAAGACATGAAAAATATCCTACTTTTTATATTATTGTAAACAGCTGAGGGTCTCATTTTTATTGTTTTTTTTTCTTTTAAATTAGGTTATATTCTCCAATCCTCAGAAAAGTCTTTATTCCATATATATTACTTTTATTATGAAGTTTAATGATCATGGTTGGCTTTACACTGTGACTGCCAGCTCTTATTTCTACATTTCCTTAAAAACATCATTAGTTTTTGTTTTGTTTTGGGTTTTTTATGTTCAAAGGAGATGATATTTGCATCAGAAATGCCTTTTGTGGCTGGTTTGTTAGGCTCAGATAAGTGGAAGGGAGGGGCAGAGGATCAGTGTTTTCTGTAAAATGAAAAGAAGCCACTTGTTATTATGTGTACAAAAAGGAAAGCCACCCTCCTCCACTTCCAATGCTCTTAGCAACAGTAAACAAGTGCAAAAAGAGCACAGATGAAACAACCTTTTCAAATGCATAAATGTCACTTCTTTTTCAGAGAACACACCATGCAAGAGTGTTTGTTGTTTTGCTCATTTTTCTTCATCAGATGCAGTAGAGCAACTATAATCTGACACCAGCTACAGTAGATAGCTAAATTGGAGCAGCTTGGCTGAATAAAGTGGAGTCAGAAGACCCTCTCTGTTTCATCTGGCTTTGTGTCAGACAGTCAGTCAGCTGGGAGTCGCAGTGATAGACTCATCACTGCTGGAGAGCGTTTTTTTTTTTTTCTTTGTTATTGGCCTTTTCTCTCATTCTGCAGCACAGATGGGCTTTACACACAGACAAAACAATCTGAATATCAGCCTCGTGATCACCAGAGTTTATGCTTCTTGACCCAAATGATATTTCAACCATGTCTAATAATAATAACCACTTTGCTTGCTCAAATTAAAACACAGCTGCTCGCTGTTCTGAGATTTAAAATCTTCGAATACAGTGCATTCATCATTTTAAATGACAATATGTAATATTAAGGAGACACCGGATTAATCGTAAGCTCCATGTTGATTCCATCTGTGGTGCATCTTATTCTACGTCCATGTTTCCAGGGTCATGTTTTCTTAATTACAACATCTCCTTTGTATCACAGCAGGCAGTAAACTCTTCACTGGAACTGAAAACTTTTTCTTATCTATATCTAAAAAAATAAAAAAGACAAAATAAAAGAGTTCTTCAAAAATAAAAAATGACACCTTGAACTTACAAAATAATGATAATAGTAATTATAGCAATGACTGAAAAGGTATAAGCTGAAGCCAGAGCTTTTACACTTGACTTTTGCACTAACCAAATTGCTCAATACACAATACACATTATGTAGCAGCTACACACTCTGTATAGTACAGGTAAATTAACAGTTACATATACATACAGTGTGTATGTTGACATGTCATTTACGTATGAGGTAAATTCTTTCAGCAACAACATTTGTTTATGTAACAAAGTTCCTACTGTAGCAGCAATTATGAATAAAGATTGTATTAAGTAATATTATGGAATGATTCTCAGTTAAACATGATTATTCCTTAACTTTAACATTTCTTTCATGTTAGTGAAGTAATAACTTTAATCCAAACCGCAAAGTTGTTTATGCACCTTTATCATGTCCATTTCATATCATAAAATTTATTTATTTTTTATCTGTGATTTTGACAAAAAATAATCAAACATCCATATTAGTTCATTAGCTGTATTTTTAAACAATGTTTAGAATTTCTGAATTTGTACAACAGGTTTTAATTCCCCCTTAAAGATGGATTCACTTGTTCAGAACTAAAATAAAATGCATTCATCTTTTGAAAATGTTCTCATCCTTATTATTAAACATGAATATGTTTATGATAATTCTTGCCTTTGTTTCAACACGTAAACTTTTTTTATTTGCTGTGGAAAATATATCACATTACTGTTTTTGTTTTTTTGCACTGGTGGGATGAAAGTCTAATTTCAGACTGTTTAACATCTGTCTGTCAAGCACCAGTTCATAATTCTTAAGCTGTTCCTGCTGACTTGAAGGACAGTCCATGACTGGCCCATTTCCTGGGATTGATTGGAAACAAAATCCATAACGGTTGTATGAACCTTCTCCAACTCCTGGGAGATGCTAAAAATAAGTTTTAGCGTCACTGTAGACACAAACAGCATGAAAATAAATTCTTCACAAAATGGAATTTATTCACTTTTATGTCAGATTTTTTACACACTGCTGCATTTGTGTTTGGAGCAGAGAGAGAGGAGATAAATGAAGCGACAAGCACATCACTGGCATTTTGAACAGCCTAGTGCTATGCTTTTAAGCAGGAATAATATATGCACATGCTCTCTTGCATGCATGTTCACACACACACACACACACACACACACACAGAAACACACGCGCAATGCCTTCCCAGTGCCGAGGGATGCATAGGTTGCCAAGCAACAAGGTGGTGTCCTAGAAAAAAAGTTTCAAGGCTGTAAAACGTTTATTTGGATGTGTGTTCAATGCACTCACTATTGATCACAGTTAATGGTTTCACTGTACTCCAGTCAGATTTTTTTGTTCTATTTTGGTCCTTTCATGTAGTGACCACAGAGTCATGTTTCCACATATTGACTTTTTTTATTGAGCTTTTCTTCATCCAGTGAAGCTCATATGAGTTTCATACTCTTATATTGTGTTGGACCTTCCCTTTCACTTAGAGGCAAATAAAATCTCTCCTCCTGTGTTTGTACACCTTGTTGCAGCTTGTGTAGTGGAAGAAATATCCAATTAAAAACACCAAAGGATCGGGCGCCCCCATAGCTCACCTAGTTTAGTGGGCGACCCATGAACAGGGGCGATAGTTCCTCGATGCAGCGGTTCGTGGATTCGACTCCCGCTCACAACCCTTTGCTGCAGGTCTCTCCCCATTCTTCTCCCCCCCTTTCCTACCTCTCTCTCCTGCTCTAAATAAAGGCAAAAGCCCAAAAACATATATTGAAAAAAAAAACAAAACACCAAAGGATTATAGGAAAAGTGTACTTACAATAAAAAGGTCAAAGGCCTCAGTGTGCAGTCAAAATGGACTCAGTTAGTGTTGCATTATCATGTTTTGTACTACTTGGATGCTGCCATCAATGCTGCAACCTGCAAATTGCACTTAAATGTTGTAGCCAGCTGCCAAGTAAATAACTTTAATACTGTTGGATGGTTTAACTTACTGTGGAAGAATGCATTGCATTTTATATGCACATTTAAAAATTTTAAACTAAATTAAATTGAGAGCCTCAGTATTGCTTTTATACACCGTATTTGAATAAATATGCTTTCCATCAGTAGCTGCTTTTAGTAATATAAATCAACTCTGCTCCACAGTACACCTCAGTATGCCTCACATGTACTCCCCCTTAGGGGTTTTTGCATAAACAGTGTTTTAGTGTTTATCTGTTACCAGCTGCTGGCTGTATATGGGGTCTATTAGGAATATGATAGAGTGGATCAGCAACCATTATTTTAAGAGATTCTGTTTTCCTTCATAGAAGATGGTGAGAAATAAGATAACACCATCCACAATGCTTGATAAAAATGGAATACTTTTCCAAAGCTTGAGCTCGTAGTGTGTCAGATAACCATCTGGCTGGAGGTCACCTTAGATCCACTCTACTCTGGACACACAGCAGCTACAGCACACTGTGCTATTAAAAACAGTATCAAGACTGCAGTGTGTAGGACTTTTTTGTGTAGTTTGTTAGAGCTAGTATATCATATGTCGGCCTGGTCATTGCATATGTGCTTTATTCTCCTTGTTTTCATAGTTTCATTGTGACCACTACTTAATTGCTTATTTGGTTTTTTCACAGAAATAGATGAAGATCGTCTCCCAAACCAGTTATACAAGGTAACTGAATTCGTGCTCTTTTTTTCAAAATCAGCTTTATGTCTATTAAACGAATCTCTTCTGTTGTCATGCTCTCTGCCCTGCTGATTTTCAGTGTTGGTATTTTACAGGCAGCTTTGCTGAACTCCCCTCGACAGCGGCGAAAAGGGCAAAAAGGAACACCTACGATGAAAGGTAGTCTATTATAAGTCGAGCCACCAACACTCTGTTATGTGTGATGTTGACATTTTATGTGTTAGATCACACTTTTGGTGACCATTAAACAACAGCAAATGCCATGTTTTTGTTGTTCCTATTTCAGTTTTATATGCTGTAGCGTCTTTGCTGCTCCATGTAAGACATAGATATGCATTTTATTTCTGCAAAATAAAAGTACTGTACTTCAGTGCTTTGCAGGTGTATTATCACAGTTAACTATAGCTTTTAAATCTTAACTTGCTGATAAAGTACCAGAGTAGCGGTACTTTGTCAAAAAATATGGAAATAATGAAGATTTTGGGGGAGAACGTGTGTCTCCAAACTACAGTTAACCATTACCCTGTCCTGTAACTTCTACCACTGTATTTCATATAAGAGTCTCAAAACTCAAACTGACTGTCCTCGGTCCTGAAGAAGATGAAATACAAAAATATGTTTGATAAAGGCCAACAGTTATCATCACAATTAGTCAAATCTTGCTGTAGTGTGTCATAGAATTACACAAGTATTCATGTGCTAAAGGCTGTAAGGACAACAAACGTAAGTGAGTAACTCAATCCATCTGATATCAGAGTCAAGCTAAGTCAAGTTTAATCAGATGTGTAAAGTTCAGACAGGACACCTCGTCAGATTTACCCATTATTTGGGATCACATGCATTGAGTTTGGCGGTGACTCTGCTCGAGTGATGCTCTAGAACAATCTGAGCAAGCATGACACAGAGAGTCCCAGAGATCACAACCCCCCGGCAGAGCCTTGAATTTACAATTTTACAATACAATATGCAGTATGAAGACAAGAACAAGGAGACCAGCTAAATGGTCTTCACTGTACACAATCCAGATTACATAGGTACAGAGTGCAATAATGAACCCTCTGCAACCTACAGTCCCACGATATGGGAAACAACCAGGGCTAGATGATTTGATTTTGTTTGTATAGCGCAGTTTACAACATATGTCATCACATAGCGCTTACATGGTAAAGTGAAGACCTTGCAATTTAACCAGAGAACCCAGCAATCCAAGTTACCTTTGGACTCCCTCTGAGCAAGCAGTTGTGCCCCCCAACCCCCCATTGTATACCCCTCACATACAGTCCCAAATCAGCTCAAGCTCTTTACAAAGACAAAGAAACCACAAAGCCAGGCAATAAACCACACAATGAAAAAATGTGAGAAACCCTGTGAGACACAATCTAAAAAATAAACTCAGTTGCAGCACTCTTTGGTCATGGTAAACAGGCTTTTTACAGTTACTGCTCAGCAAGGACATAATGAAACATGAAGAAAGGCTCTAAGGAGACTGCAGGTTTGGAAGATAACCACTGAATTTTTAGACAACGCCGACTGCTGAAGCATCATATTAGGATCAGCTGAACTTTTGCATGAATCTTTGCACAGAAAAGGGATTTTGTCCACAATCACTTACAGTGGAATCATGTTGAGGCAAAAAAAAAAAGATTACAGCATTATAAAACTGTTTAAACTTATATATAGTCATGCAACCATTATTTTCGAAAAAAATCTAATTTATGGTTTCTAAAAATGAAGCCATTGGTATGTCCAGTTTCTTGTCTTTAAAGTGTTTCAAGTGCAGGTTTTTCAGATGCAAATTAACATGAATTTCTGTGGTTAAATAGCCAAGTTTGAAACTGAGTGTCCTATTTCAAACTCTGAGCCAATCAGTGCTGCACACACTTCAGTGATGACTCATCATCCCATTTTCTGATCAAAATTCCTCTAATTTTCTGTGTTTTTAATTTAAAAAGTGGGTCAGATTCTAGCATAGGGTCCTGCACCGCCTAAAGAAACATACTAAAATGCCTCATATTTCTTTAGGTTGTTGCAGTGCAGTGCAAATTCTACGTTAAGTGTATAATTCAATTAAAATACAAACAGTTTTGTACAGAATATATGTAGAAAAAGAGAGAATAAACAAATTTCTAATAAAGAAAGTCAAGCAAGACACCCGGAATGTGAAGATAATCGAAATTTGAAGCTCTAGGATGTTTATTTTTCAATTAGTTTTACAGCTAAAGTGTTGTAAGGGTAATGAGTCACTTCTTAGAGAAAACCTTGGCGGCAGCAAGTATGCTTTGGTTTCCCACTACAAGGGGATTAAAACTAATAAAACCACGGATGAAGGGGGCCGGAGCTGGTGATTAAAGAAATCATATCTCCACTCTGATGTGTCTTTACCTGCCCCCTCACTCCAGACAGTTGCAGGGGGTTAATTAAATGTTGCCAGTTTATTAAAATGCTCAACCTACAGTATTTTTTTTACATGTTGGATTTCTCGTTGAATTTCCACCTACACTGGCCCTCCCTTCCTTCCATCTTTCTTTCCTGTGTGCTATTCATAACCCTTCTTTTCTCCCATTGGCTGCCTTCATCTCACACCACTTTACTTTTGTTGCTTGTCCTCTTTTTGCTCCCGTCTCCCCGATGAATCTTCCCATCACACTTCAATATTCCTACCAACCCACTCCTTTCTCCTCTAATCTTCCCTCCCATGTTACCTCTTTCCTCTTATTCAACTTTATTTCTCTGTTGTTCTTATCTTGGTCTATTCTCCACTCTTCTCCCTCCCAGAGCTGCAGTTCATGGTAGAGCACCACCTGTACAGGCAGCAGCAGGGAGCTGGAGACGAATGCTCCTCAGAGAGCTGCCTGTCGGACCGGCCTAGCCCCGACTCTGTTCCCACCGGAGAGGAGCTCCCACACGACGACGAGGCCACTGCAGAGGCCTTTGAGAAACTGCGCTGCCAAATGGAGGGTATGTTTGGAGGCTTGTGTGCAGCCACTTATTCAGCAACACAAACCTCCCTAAACATCTACCACAGAACTGATATAGAACAAGAACAAGAGTCACATGAGATCCGTCCTGCATTTGCATGAAGTTTTTGAGTGATTTTATCGACCTGAAACTGTAACTTGTCAAATGACAATTCAGCAATAGAATTCAGGTCATTTAGCTACCAAACACAAGACACTGTCCTTTCCTAACAGGTTTCTAATCTAAAAAGGATAATCCAAGATTGTGAAAATTATATTTTGTCAACAAGCTACAAGCCTATTGTATTTTTGTTTTTGTTTTTTAGTGTAAAAGCTTAACCTGAACATTGTAGAGGTTAAAAAAAAAGAGAGAGAGAGATTTCTCTTTGGGATGTAATGGAGCAGAAGTAGCAATAAAAGAAAAAAAGTGCAGGAGACTCGGATTTTCAGCCAATAGGCAATATAACAAATATGATTCAAAAGGGTTGCATGCTGAAACCTATCTGTGTCAAGAGAAGACACAAATAAAGAATGAAAGGATAGACACAAGAGAGCATGCAGTGAAGGAAGGATGTGAGACAGATAAGAAGGTCTGATGTGATCTTTGACAAATGCATAGTACCATAAAAAGCAGAAGAAGGTGCAAGGAATAACAAATACAGCTTATTAACAGAAGAGAAGGGAGTAGAGTTAGAGGGGAAAGGGGGAGAAAAGAAAAGCAGAGAATGAGGTAGGAAGCATGAGCATGTCTGGAAGGGATGTATGTAAATGCATGAGGTTTTGGGGGGAGGTGTAAAACAAAGGCATTGGGGAAGGGTTGGAGGACGGGCAAAATATTCAAAGGAAAATATCGACATTTTTGGAAGTATGCTCATTCGCTTTCTTGCTAGGAGACAGATGAAAAGACTACTGCACTCATGTCAGTTTGGGGAATATGAAGCTACAAACAATAAAAAACAGTCAGCCTGGTTCTGTCCAAAGTCAAGAAAAAAAAAACAATTTAAAATTATTTTTACAGTGGCTGTGTGCCAGATTATTTCATAGCCAGGAGCAGTTTGTAGTTAAACATCAGGTGTTTTTACATTTTGGTTTTTGTATGGATTGAATGAACGAAATGCATTGTTTTAATGAGCAAATTCTTACATGGAGGTGTGCAAATTACACTCAAAAATAAGTGTGTTTCCCAAAATATCATGGCCAAATTGTCTCCTTGGCAGAGACTATCTCATTTCTGTGCCAAGTGCTATACTTCTAATGGCAAAAAACAAAGGTCAGCTCTGCAGCTCGGGCCAAATAATTCACTGTAATGGCAGGTGGCGAGTTGGCCTGAGTGTACAGCACATACTGTACACACTTCAATAATTGCCCAGGACTAATGCATCATGAGTGGACAGGGTTGTTTGTCTGAGGCAATAACACCACAGTGCCAAAAAATTCACTTTGACTCACTGGGACACTAATATTTTTTTGTGGTGTAAAAGCCTGAAAAGCTTGACTCCAAAATGACATAGTCACCATGTTCTGTATGGATTGTTCACGTCATAGAGGAGCAACAAATTATGTTCTCAGTCCAGATGAAAGGAGCAAAGAGGAAGCCACAGGAAAAAAAATCAATGACCACTAACACCAGCCTGATCAAGTATGGCTTCACTTAAAGACTAGACTTTAAAATTCAATCAAATAACATGGAACAAATGTCAGGCAGCATTGATTGATGAGTCAAGATGGACTGATTTTGTAATGTTTAAGAGAAGATATTGGCATTTCACCAGCACGGTTGTGTAATGAAGTGTGTCCCTTGATCTTTGTGAAGTCAGATTTATGATGACTATCTGATTGTATGACTATCTTCCCCTCTACCTCGTCCTCTATTTGTCTCTATGACCTCTGCAGAGTTCTCGAGGGAGAGTCTATTAGAGGCTGCAGGTGGACTCGAGTGCCCTCTCTCCAAGGAGAAAGAGGATTGTTCCAGTGTTGCCAATGTAGCAGATCCCTCGTCGCAACAAAACTACGCACAAGCAGGTACGTATAAGTCAGAAGAGACTCACTTATGCAGGAATCTTTGCCTCTTGCAGCTCCTTGATGGCCTTTCCCTCAAGGGAGTCCTGATCCTCTGTTCACCAGACAGGGTTTATTTAGGTATGTTAAACAGTTGAGCGGCCTTGGCTCGGTGTCATGTAATCATGGCTTGTCAACAAACATCTGAAGTGGCTTTGATCCACACTTCACAGAGCAGCACCGTGGCTGAAATACCCTGGGAGCCGGCTACACACCAAAGTGGAAAAATTTGTTCTCTGGTGGAGTTGAGCTGTTATGGTGCATATGCTGTCAGGAATGTAGCTTTTAATAGTGTTTTTTCTCTTCCAGTTTTTTTATTCGCTCTCTATCTTTTCAGTCTCTCTGTAATTGATCTTTGTGGCTTTTTATAAGTGTTAGGATTTATGATGTCTCACAAATACAATACAATGTCAGAGTGGCTGTGTCTGTCTTAGTCACTGTTGTTACACCTGTAAAATGTTCCATTCCTGTGCTGTAAAAGCAGTCTACGGTGATACTAGTGGAAAATTAAGCATTTATTTAAAGTAACAAACACAGACAAATGCAAATTTTCATATCCGGATGAAGAGTGTTGATTGTGTTGATCACATTTCAGCTGCAGTTGGCTAATTAATTTAAAATTCTTTGCTTTCATGTTTATATAGTCGATAGGCTCCAGCCCCCTGCGACCCTAGTGAGGATTAAGTGGTGTATAGATAATGGATGGATGGATGTTTGAATAGTCAAAGGGTATTTTTTAGTCTTACAAAAAAGGTTTTGAAAAATAGAGATAACTGTTAATGAATTTGTCTGTAGTTGCTAAACTACAATCTAAACTCTCCAATTCTAATAAAACACAGGACATGGCCACTAACAGTAGTTGATATTGAGCAGGACTGTTTCTAACATAACCTGTAACTCTGCAAAATAATTCAGCTTGTTAATCATGTTCTCCTTGGCCCTGGAGGAACACAGTTTTGAACGTACTAAATCTCTTAGCTGGGCTTGCTAATATTATCTGACCCACTGCATAATTAATTCCCCAAATGTTTGTGCTTCTGGTCTTGGAAAAAACAGAGGTTGGACTTGTATGCAACCAAGTTTAATTGGCCAGTTACTGTGACGTTAACAGGATAACCACTGTTCATGTGCAAGTTCACTGAAATGTAAACAGAAACTGCTTGGATCAAATACAAAGTGTGTGTGTTGTCAAAAAGGTGTTTATCTGAAGTAACTGATAGAATAGAGGAGTTTTTGCTGTCTCCCAGTATGTGAACCAGTTCTCACCGGCCATGTTATCTTCAAGGACTTGCAATGTACTCAGCAGAAAAAAAGCAAACCAGGATCATAGGTTCAGTGGAGAAATACAGATTCAGAATATATGATAGCTTGAAACATAAATAATTATAACACTGCATAGAAAGAGTTGTTAAGCTCTGCGTGGATAATGACTGTTCGGAGCAGGCCTTTACCTGCAGCAGCCTGGTGGGCAGAGCCAGGCTGTCAAAGAGATTCAGCTCAGCTCCATTATGATGTCATGGCAGTCATAGTCCCTCTCCAGCGACTTGCACACTGTTTACTTTCGTTTTGCGTAAATTGTCTTCTAGTTATGTAAAATGCACATGTTTTGACTACAAAGTCTTGATGTTCATGATGGTTTCAACCATACATGTAAAGTCTGAAAACTATGAGTCTCATCGTGCTTTATGTAACCATCATGGATGAAGGCTGTGGCTATGAATTGCCAGAACACTCCACATCAGTGGCAGGCTGTGCATTTTACACCTAGGCCTTCAGTGGCTTCCTGCCTGTCCCTCTCAGACTTTCATGCTGCAAAACTTGCAGCCGGAAGACTTTGCTGGGCATCAGGACAGTGAACGGTGATCTGTTGTGATTTGGACATGCGGCGCTAACGCGGAGTCCTATTGGAGACTATGCCGGCAGTTACCCGAGAGAGAAGGAAGTGCAAACGTAAACAAAAGAAGGGGAAGAGAGCTGGAATCCATGCTAGGCTAAAGGCTAACCCCTCCAGATCAGCAGGACTGTCGCTCCTTCTCTTCAATGTCCGTTCCCTCTACAACAAGCTGGACGAGCTACGTTTGCTGAGAGAAACCCCCAGAGATGGAGAGACTGCTCTGTGTTTGGTTTTACAGAAACCTGGCTCCATGACAACATCCCAGACGCGGCCATACAGCTGGAGGGGACGACATTATTCTTGTCATGGCTATGTTAAGGCTGTTTGACCCACATGCAGAGAAACACTCTCAGGAGAAAACAGTGTTGGAAAAATGGTTTTATTACAGAGGTTGAAGAAGTGCAAAGATGGAGCTTGACCCAGGTGGAGACGGCGATGTGGGTCTTGTGGGCGGCTGGGGCGGGCAGGCCGTGCTGTGGGCAGTGCAGTAGAGTGAGTGA
>NW_007577988.1:513367-514152 GCF_000690725.1 Stegastes partitus
TTTTACGATGAATTTTTAGCTCGTGCAGGTCGCTATACACAGGAACCGCTACGCTTTATGACCATCCAATCAGAGGACGTGAAAATGCGTATGTTATCATTTGCCTCCTAGTTGGGATTACAAACTCAAACTGTGATTGGTTAAAGCAGCAGTTTTATTGTCATGCATTTTAAGCTACAAAAGCCTGCACTTTTGATTCTGAAGGCCTCAGGGCAGGTTTCTTTGACCCCGGCAACACATGATGGCTGACATATGATTGGATAAAAACTCTAATATAAACATCCGCTGTTGAAAACACCATAGCCCAGAGACGCACTATGCAATGAAGAGAACAGACTATTGGGAATAATGCAAAAACATTAATGGGAAAATATTAAAACTTAAGTCAGTAATTCTGATAGAGTTTAGGCCAGCAGAGAAGAACTAGCTGGCCCTGATGGCCCACACCGCTACACATTTACAGATTTACAGCAAAAAAATGCGTAAGGCCAGAAAAGAAGCAGGCCACCCTTCTTTTTTGGTCTGAAATCAGAGTTTTGTGTTTAAACCATTTAAGCCATCTGCTTGCCTGCTAGTGGAAAACATTAAGCCTGCTGCAAGGAATCTCGGCATCTGGTTTGAGTTTTAAGTTGAACTTTGAAAAACACAGCACAAAACTTGTACAGTGATGTTTTTATCATCTTAGAAATATTTCAAAGATTTGTTCTTATTTAACTTTTAAAGATACAGAGATGATTTTACATTCTTTTATTTCCTCACGGCTGGATTACTGCAACAGCCTTTTT
>NW_007577988.1:514775-520186 GCF_000690725.1 Stegastes partitus
GGGCTTTGTAGCATTGCTAACTAGATCTAGTTTCTGCTAGTCATGGCATTTTGCAAAACGGATTCAAACATCTGGTAACTAAATATTCAGTTATTTCAACATGACAGAACTTTTATTGGAAGAGTTGCAATGCTCACGCAATATTTGGCTCATGGTGCACTTGAGGAACCTTGTGTCGTGTTGGAACTGTTGCTAAAATGTTACTGGATCTGACTATACGTTTGCCATTGTGACCTTTGCATAAAAGCGACTTGGGTACTTATTCACAAATGAGACAAACACAGTATGCATGAGTGACTTTCAGAGAAAAAGCACAAACAAGAAAGCCCTGTTGAAAGAGGACTAACAATGAGCAGGTGTCAGGACCCTCATTTATCACAGCATGATACTGTACAATGATGCTAAACACACCACCTGCGCTCATGCACAGAATGATGTCTGGATGTAAATATGTCAACACAAAGCAACAGAGAAAAGATTAACTAAATGGCATTAAAAAGGTGTCAGAAAGAGTTTAGCTTCAGGAGTTCATGTAAATCACCAGTCAGCCTCCTCACTCTCTTCTGTCTTTTATGTGTCTGATTTCATTTTGCAGACACAAAAGCAGGAGCATCCAGTGCAAGTCAGCCAGCAGAGGAGAAGACAAAGAAGTGCAGCCTGGAGAAAGAGAAATAGAGCAGTCCTCAGTACAACACAATGCTGTTCAGTCTGCTCGGTCAGTCCAACACAATGACAGAAGATTGTGTCTGCAGATTCACTCTTTAGAAACATCAGGGCATCTATTATTCCTCTACATTCAGGCCTTAGTTACCACCTCGAGAACAAGAACAAAGGTTTCTACATTTATTTTGTGTCAAAAATCCTGTTTAAAGAGACAATTATTTAATTATATTTGTCCGTTCCAGCTTTCCCTGCACTCAACTAAAACTAACCTACTATATGTGTGAACCAGACTGGGAGTGGATTTGATCTAAGAAGCTTTTCCTGTCTTAGTCACACAGTCATCAGCATCAACTACAGCTGGCGTGTTTAATGTCCCTTTTAATGTTCAAAGGCAACAAATATTTTACTTGCAATTCTTCTTGACAGTTTTTACTATCAAATATGTGCCATGACTTCAGCAATTATTATTCCATCTCAAAGCAATAAAATTGTATTCATACCTCATAAATAACTGGAGCCAAAACCATTAGTTTAAATTCAAATGCCATCACTTAGTCCCAGTGAGGTANGGCAGGCCGTGCTGTGGGCAGTGCAGTAGAGTGAGTGAAGCACAAGTGTTACCAGTCGTTAGTAGATGATCCAGGGAACAACGGAGAAGACTCAGGTCTGACGCAGATTGGCTGTGGGAAGCACAAACATAGAGCGGGTACACAGGGAAAAACCTTCAAGGAAGGACAGAGACAGTCACTCAGAAGCTCGGAAGGAAACACGAGGAAAAATCGGGAGGAGGCTTGAAGTTACAGCGTAGGTTAACACTCGGGCCATGAGTGACTGGCAGCCAGCTCCTTTTATCCTCGGAGTAATGAGGTTGATGAATTGCAGGTGTGTGGACAACACACCTGCAGGGAATAAGCCCCAGCAGAGCAGGAGTTCTCCAGGATGCCCTCTGGTGGAAACCTGCAGGAGAACATAAACACAGGCAAAAACCCCATTCCCTGACAATTCTGAGCAGACAGACAGGCAGCTAGCTCTGGGCAGCATCTGCAGCGTCACAATCGTCACACCATCATGTGTGTATTTGTGTCCCTGGAGACCTACCAAGACCTGAAGAGGTTCACCATGTTCAACGTCATGGCGGCACCAATGGACGCAGCGCCCTTGCAGGGGGACAGCAAGAGTGAATGTTTAGCGTCTTGCCCAGACGTGCATTCAGCAAAACTTACTAATTAAATGATCCTGATCCTGAAAATGCTCTCTCATCTTGCCTGTACTACTGTGTTTGTACAGCAAAAGACAATAAACTTGATTTGATTTGATTTCATTTGAATGAGACCACCTCTTAATACAATCATTATGATGCCACGGCTACAGAAACCATCAACATTATACAGAAAGGCAGTATAACAGGACGTTGCATCACAGACAGGTATTTCATGTAGCGAGTGTGTTGTCTAGTTGGGACATTTGAGTTTTATTATATTGAGAACTGCCATTCTGTTGTCACACCCTGCAGAAGCAACATCGTCATGAGAGAGATATTCTGCAGATCTGTTTCATCCCACAGCTTACCTGATGTCTCACATTCTTCCAGCCCGAACAGCCAGTCACTTGAGCTTGACACTGATGTATTTCAAACAACATCACATGATGACAAACTCAGCATGTCCATTGACAACAAATTGTTTCTCAACCTAATGGAGAAGGAGGTTCACATGGATGAAGCTAACTGCTGGGTTGCACCTTTTCCATTTCGTCCAAATAGGCCACGCTTACCTAGCAACAACATACAAGCACTCAACCGGTTTGCGTCATTACAATGCATGCTTGAAAGGAAACCAGAAATGAAAGAACAGTCTTTCAAGTTCATGCAGGCAATGTTTGATGCAGACCAGGCAGAACCAGCCCCACCGTTGACTGCACAACAAGAATGCTGGCTCTTACCAGTATCTGGCATCTATCATCCTCAGAAAAAGAACCAGATACGTGTGGTATTTGATTCTAGTGCAAAGCATGCAGGCATCTCTATCAACGATGTTCTTCTCAGAGGGCCAAACCTCAGAAACCCATTGCTGGGAGTTCTCATGCGTTTCCGCAGGGAACTTGTTGCTATAATGGTAGATATTCAGCAGATGTTTTACTGCTTCCTTGTCCGCACTGACCACCGTGACTTTCTAAGGTTTTTGTGGTTTGAAGACAATAATCCAAGCAAGCAGTTTACAGAGTACCGCATGAAAGTGCATGTGTTTAGGAATTCTCCATCCCCTGCAGTTGCAATCTATGGCTTGAGGAGAACAGCTTTGCATGGAGAAAAGGAACATGGCACTGAAAGCAGACATTTTGTTGGAACTTTTAGGAAGGAACTTTTATGTGGATGATGGGCTTGCCTCATTTCCCACTGATGAGGAAGCAATCTCCATTTTGAAGAGCACAAAAGCCATGCTGAGTCCAGCATAAAACTGCACAAGATAGCTTCCAATAGTCGTATGGTAATGGAAGCCTTTCCTCCTGAGGAGTGGGCAAAGAGCTTAGTTGATCTGGAGCTGACAGTTGATCCCTTGCCACCATAGCGCAGTTTGGGACTTACCTGGAACTTGGAGTCCAGCGCCTTCACCTTTCGCCTTCACCCAGGAGAAAAGACCCTTCACAAGGAGGGGAATCCTATCGACTGTGAATGGGCTTTATGATCGTCTTGGATATGTTGCCCCAATAACCATCCAAGGGAAGGCTCTAGTCAGAGAGTTGTTGTTGTCAGAAGCATTTGATTGGGATGCTCCTCTTCCAACCAGTAAGAAAGAACAGGGATATCTGTGGACAGAGTCCCTTCAAGAGCTTGAACAGCTACAAATTGAGAGATGATACATATTGATATCACTTCATGCCACGAAATACAGGGAACTCTGTATCTTCTGCAATGCGTCCTCAATGGCCATATCAATGGTTGCATACCTCAAAACAACAGACATGGAAGGACACATTCATATTGGATTTGTAATGGGCAAAGCAAAGTTGGCTCCTCATCCTCCACATACAATTCCATGATTGGAACTGTGTGCTGCTACCCTGGTTGTGGAAGTGAAGGACATGATCACAGAGGAAATGGACACTGACTTCCATAAAATCACATTTTACACAGACAGCCGCATTGTGTTAGGCTAAATCCACAACACCAGAAGAAGATTTTATGTGTATGTGGATAGCAGTTGCTCGCATCAGAAAATCCACGTGTACCGAGCAACGGCTCTACATCAGTACAGAACACAACCCCGCGGATCATAGCACACCATCTGTGCCGGCAGCTCATTTGAGGAACACCAACTCATTTAAATGACCTGCCCTCTTGTACAGGGACACAGTCAACATAAAACCAAAGTCCTATGCTCTTGTGGAACCGGGCACCGATGCAGAGGTACATCCCAAAGTTACTGTTTTCACCACAACGGTTACTGTGTCTGGACTTGGTTCACATCGATTCGAATGGTTTTCAAGTTGGAAGATACTTTGTCGAACTACAGCCAGGATCTTCCAAAGAATCAGGTCACACACAACCAATACAAACAGCAAGGTAGATGAGTTAACGCAAGCAAGGATCATAATCATCAGAAGTGTACAGAAGGATGCCTTCGCCGACGAAATCAAGAGTCTCACCACAAGTGGTGTTGTCTCAGAAAGCTGAATCCATTTTTTGACACAGATGGGCTACTAAGTGTTGGGGGTGACTTTCCTCTGCTGATATTCACTGGGATATTCACTCCATCATTGTTCCCAAAAAACATCACATTGGTACCTTGTTAGTGAGATACTACCACGAGCAGGTTGTGCATCAAGGAAGACATCTTACAGAAGGTGCTATTTGTGCTGCAGGTTTGTGGCTTATGGGAGGTAAGAGGCTGGTATCGAGCATCCTTCAAAGGTGTGTGAGCTGCAAGAAACTAAGAGGATGAGCAGAGTAACAAAAGATGTCAAGCTTGCCACCCGACAGAGTCATCTGAAGTCCTCCATTCAATGTGGGCGTCGATGTGTTTGGGCCCTGGATTGTCACTTCTCGTCAAACAAGAGGAGGCGTTGCAGAGAACAAACGCTGGGCAGTCCTCTTCACCTGTTTGGTAACTATGGCTGTACACATTGAAGTAGTTGAATCTTTGTCCACTTCAAGTTTTGTGAACGCACTAAGAAGATTCACAGCTGTACATGGTGTTGCTCGCAGGATAGTTGATGGATTAATGCTCAAGACAAAAACTATTCATCTGTCTCATGAGGTTCTCGCTACCTTCATGTCTGAAGTAATGGCTATCATCAATGCCAGACGTTTGGTTCCAGTGTCATCTGACTCAGACATGCCAACTATACTCACTCCTGTTATGCTTTTAACACAGAAACTAGAGGGCATTTCAGCACCTCCAGTGGATTGTGACATGTAAGACCTCTACAGTAAGCAATGGAAGCAGGTGCAAACGCTGGCAGAGGCTTTCTGGAAACGCTGGTGGCAAGAATTGCTGGCAAATCTCCAACCACGACGCAAGTGGACTACGGAAAGACCAGATCTCGTCAAAGGGGATGTTGTTCTTCTTAAGGATGTATAGGTCAAGAGGAATTACTGGCCTGTTGGTGTGGTGAAGAATGTTGTTCTCATTCAGGACAACAAAGTGTGGAAGGTGGATGTGCGAGTGGTTAAACAGGGCAACAAAAAGGTTTACTGTAGGCCAATTTCTTATGTTGTGTGACAGTTCGTGCTAAGTGACTGTGCGGGC
>NW_007577988.1:525516-535103 GCF_000690725.1 Stegastes partitus
ATATGCTCCTATTTAAATGAAACCAGGTATTTGCACAGGAGAGGTAACAGCTTGCATTTACACTGAAATACATTTTAAGCTCATAACTACAGTTATTGTGTTGTATTAGGCTATAAAAGCCTTTAAAATGTAGGTAGCCACAACTCAATGCTGTTCCCAAAAGCCTCCTGTGTGACACAGATGGAGCTGAAGTACTGCTCATGACCTCTGTGTAGATACAGCTTTGTCTTCTACAGTTCTCAGTGTAATATTTATGGGTTCTGGACAGTTGATCAGACAAAATAAAACATTTTTAAATATTACCTTCAGCACTGGGAAACATTTAGGGGCATTTAATTATGTTTTTTTTATTTTCTGACAATTTACAGATGACATAATTAATGAATGAATCAAGAAAATCATCAGCATATTACCTGCTAATTAAACCCTCTGTTTTCACATTGATTCATCAAAATACCATCATATAGATGTATTTAGAGACCTAATTTTCACACAGCCACGACTCAGCCTTGCTGCTAATTGTTCCCAGTGGCCAATCGTGGTATGACAACAAAGAAAAGCATCTTGCAGGGGTCCAGAAAACGTTTTTGCAACGATTATAAAAGAGACAGGTGTGAACTTGTCAATGGGACACCTCTAACTTTAAAGAAGGACTGATTTACCTTTTCTATCATTCATTTTTAATCTTCGAAGGTTTTATATTTTAAAACAAGCAGTTGACATTCAAGTGAGCAGCTGCCATGTTTGAGTCTGGGCTTCACTTTTTACTGTACATCATGACATGGGTACAAGAGCAACAGACTCTGAACAACAACCCACACTAATTAGCTTTCCTGCTTAACTAACTTCAGCTCACATGTTGTCCTGCACCTTAGCTTGTTTAACAAGTAACAAAACCATCATTCACCAGAGAAACATATACCAGTAATGTCAGTGTGCAGGCGAGTTTGTTAACTAACTCAGCTGTAGCAAATTAAACTGGACGTGAACACACATAGAAATGTTTTGGTGCATTTATCTGCTGTCTGCCTGTAAGTTTTGCACTACAGGGCAGATATGTTTACTTTGTCTTTGAGGCCTGGTCTGCACCTCACATAGGTAATTGTTAAAGCTACGTTTTTCCTACTTTGTTCTCGAAGAAACTTTGTACATGAAAACATAGAAACATAATTAAAGTGCTGCCAAGTGCATGCCAAACCAGTGGCGCTGTAATCCTAAAGTCATGTTGGCCAATTAGAAGCTTAAAAAAAGGATGGTTTCAGTAGACTACTAATAATGGTGCATTGAGGAAGTCAAGCATCAAATGCTTGAACTTATTCTACGTTCTGTTCCTCAGTATAGTGCAAGAGCTGTAAATGTGTGTGTAGACATGTAAAAAGTCCCGTTAAGAAGGTTAGCACTAGCATTATTTTGGCCACGTAAGCACCTCATGAACAAAGGAAATAGTGACGCACACTCTGACATTACCAGCCAAAAATAACAACACTGCAAAATGCATAATCAGAAGCTCTGAGTATCTTTACCCTGAAAGTTTTCCAATATGTTTCAGTGACCTAAAACTGCGTTGTGAAAGACCAAAACACAGAGAAAAATCTATGTTTTTAAAAAAAATAACCTTAGACCTTATTGTCCTAATGGAGCTCAGGCTACTGTCAGTCAAACACAGACACTTACATTTTCCTGAAAGATCTTTTTTTGTTCCTTTTAATAGTATAAAAGCTATTAATACTAAGAACGACGGTTAAATCATTCTGACTGCAAAAAGGGATGATTAATGAGATTTCAGCTGAACTTCAGAGTTACTTTATCTTCCTAATATTCAAACAGAAATGTATTTTACTCTTTGAACAGGGTGGCGAGTAATTAATTACTTACTAATTAATAACACTGACATGTCTGTTTATAGTAATATATTAAAACCTGATTTTTAACACTCAAACCATGGGGTGGAAGTCTAGTTGACAAGCAGACTACAGAACAGAGCATTGTGTCTGCAGGAATATTTACATATTTTGCATTAACAAGGAAGAATTCATTTCCAGTGAGCAAATTGCACCCTCATTTTTGACACATGAATCCTCCTGAGGAATCTAAATCCTGGTCATAAAACATGTTCTTGCATGGCACTGAATGTACATTGACTTTTTGATTTAGGCCCAAGTCATTTACTGTACTTAATTTTGTACAAGCGCAAATTTAAACAGCAGCTCAAGCATTTTAGTTACCTTACACAAATAGTCATTGCTGCATTGTCTTTTAACTCTAGTTTTATATGTAACAAAGACATTATAAAATCATCACCACACTCTTAAATGTTTGTCATCATTTCAGCTGTTATTTGTATCACTGAAGTGGCATTATCGTGTAGATTATGTGACAATCCTTGTATAAGCTCCACATCATACTCGACATGTCTGAAAGAAAGAAATGAACAAAACCGAAACAGAAAACTGAAGCCACCCTAGTATTGCTCTCACCATAGCAGATTAATCAGCCACAGTTTCAGTGGTTTATTTCCCAGTCGTCAACAGTGGCCACTTTATCCACAATGAAGAAAGACAGTAAAACATTCCTGTGAAAGCTTTTGTTTTATTCTTCTGCAATGTATTTATGGACCATTTAATGTTTGTTCTGTTTTTGAATGGTAATAGTGTACTTTACATGATTTAAATCTGGGGAGTTTTGTTCCAGTTTTACTTGAATTGATTGATGATTACATCTGTAATCTAAATTTGTTTGATACAATAAAATGTTTAAATTGGTGATTGGTTATTTTATTTGCATGCTTATCCATTTATTAATTTTACAACAACCCACTCCAAGTAAAGACTTGTTTGACAGTTAGTGTCAGCATGAATAAACCAGGTTCTGCATTTCTGGTAAAATGCCAAAAAAAAAAAAAAGAGGAACTTTAGTGGAAAGCCTCCAAAAACTTCAACTTATCCTTGCACGACTTTCGATGCGTTTAGCTGAGGTTGATTTTGACTTTACACTAAAAATAGGCACTCTGTCATTAAATAATTCAACATGTTCAGTGCCGAGAGCATAAAAACACATACATTTTTCATAAACATAACAGGATTTCACAAATACATTTTGTAACACTGCAGCAGCTTAAGCTACACTTGATATGTGTACAGACTTTTACAGCTGCCTTTTAGGGTGATGTAAGACAAACTATGGTGTGACACAATATCTAAAGTATGATATTTTACCACTATTTTAGCCCAGGGAGGGATGTCTTCTAAATTAGGTAACAAATCTTTAACATCATTTTTATTTGTACCACACCTATTAATCATATGAAAGATCGGTGTAACTTTAATATATTTACTACTGTAAAATGGAATTATTTTCATATGCATGTTGTGGTGCAAGTGTAAATTATGCACATTTTGCTGAGAAGTAACAGAACTGCATGTTCAGAGGTTGTTTATTAATTTACAGTCTAACTCAAATGTAATAATTTTGCACCTTGTGATAACTCAGAGATGGAATTTTAAAATGCTTAGCTGACAAATGTTAAAATAAGAAACCGGATTTGAAGCTGAGTCCTCTGGGCAACCCTGGAGCTAAGTGTGCCATTACTCTACAGCCCCTCCTGCTGGAGGAGCAGAGAATTCGATCCAGGCAAGAGCCGGCTTTTTAAGGGAATCTTTAATACTGTGCATGTTGAAGTCAAACGTCTAATAAAGGAAACTTTATAGTTGCACAACAGGAAGTGTAGTATAAATGCATTTAAGTGGATGTGGTGCGTCACCCATTTTATCGTACTACAGTACTAAAAGTTGGCCTACTTCAATAGTTTACATACTTAAACAATTTGTTGCCCGGAGAGCCACTTGACAGGTTCAGTTATATTTTTTGTAAATTTATTGACACATATAAAAAAAATAAATGTTCTCTTAAAAGGTACTAAAAGACTGATTTTGGTAGATATGCCTCATGCTTTTATAAATATGGATAGATATGACATTTCTCTTATGTTCTACTGCTTTTTCAACGTTGGCTCCACTTTTTGGATTTCAGTAGCAACAAGCTTTACTTCTTATTGTCAAGCATGCATTTAGTAAAGGGTCCTAAAATGGGATTTAAAGTATTTAAACTGTTACCTTCTAAATGAAAATGTACGGTGTTGTTGTTGTTTGTCAGGAAAATGCAAAGCATCTCTTGCAATAATAATAATAATAATAATAATAATAATAATAATAATAATAATAATGCATTATACTATTGTTTTTATTTTTGGTTAGTTGGTTTGGTAGAATAGGGTAATGAATTTGCTTAAACTTATTTCCAGACTTAAAAGTGGTTTAAATGATGCAAGACAAGCAACTGGTTTTAGACA
Source organism: Stegastes partitus (assembly GCF_000690725.1). NCBI lineage: Eukaryota > Metazoa > Chordata > Actinopteri > Pomacentridae > Stegastes > Stegastes partitus. Next base: position 529,865 of record NW_007577988.1, read on the forward strand.
AAAAAAAAAAAAAACACTGTATCCCTCCAAAATAAAAGGTCAGCCTTGAAATGATTTACCAAACTCAAAAATTGCATTTTTTTTAAGGTTTAATGCAGGGTTAAATGATGGGTGTACAATTCAAACAATAAAAGGTAAAACACTCCTGTTGTTGTGTTTAGGTGGCAAATTAAATTAATGACATGAACCATTCTGCATAACATGACCAGCATGTACACTCTGCATTTAAATTATTGTCAAATACTACACTTAAAGTAAGACATGAGAACATTTCTGTGATTACACTGCATCTTACCTGTTAGTCTGAACCCATCCCTCCCTCCCTTCTCCTCCATCTCTCAGGTATTAGAGTAAAAGGCAGATTGTGATATTGTTACAAAAAGTGACTCACAGTAACCTCAGTTAACTTTTGTAGATATGCTAGGAAACAAACACATATTACAAATGGAGTCCTGTCTACTGTTGTGTATCTGTAGTGGGGTTTTGCAGTGATTTTTCTGACGGCACTTCTTGTCTGGATCGCTGTTCTTTTGTCACACTGGGGTCTGAAAATCCTGGAGGAGATAGAAGATTGGAAAAGGCATTGGAAAATGTAGTTAAGCTAAAAGGAAAACAATATCTGTGTCTGTTAATCTCAACATGAGATCACTCTAAAATGAATTTAGATAACAAATCAAATCAAGGGAACTGAGTACATTTGTGGAGCAAAGAGGCTTTGTCTCTGCCAAATCAGTCACATATCTTGACAGAATATCTTTAATTTTCTTTTAGCAGAGGTTGTCAACTTTTCACGGTTGCTCATTTGGAATTTGAATTGTTGCAAAAGTATAACCATTTTTCAAGATTGTTATTAAGAACTGCAGTGAATATGTTCGATATGTGACTATAAATACAGTGTTACAGTACACTGACTGCATCAGGGAAATTTGGTTATGTCTAAATTTTGTTCACGTCTTTCATATTTTACTAGAAGTAGATTTTACACAGCACCTTCTTAACAAAGACAAATTAATATACAACACACCATTCGAGCCACTTTCCTTCCACTTGAGCTTGTTGTCTTCAGTGTGTCGTGTCCAAGTGGAGCGAAAGCTCACCAGCTCAGCCGTGATGTGAGCGAGACTCCACTGCAGGCCTCTGGAGCTCTCCTTCCAAAGATTACTATTGAGAAATAACAGGATTCTTTGTACAGACGTTTATTTCCCCACAGGATGAATCCTAATGACTGCTGGCATTCTCTGCCTTTTCATCTAGTGCCCTCAGTAGGTCAATCATTTTTGTCTTGTGTTGTAAATTATCTACAAACAAAACATAATTTTGTACAGACATTCATAGTTCCCACATGATACATCCTGATGACTTCAGTGTTCTATCCTGTGCCACCATCAGGTTTGCCTTTGTGGCTTAGGGTGAAATGTCTTGACAATGATTGGATAGATTGTCTTTAAATTCGACATAATCTGTTTTTTATAATCTGTTTTGTTCCCCTCTGCATTAACTATAACAACTTGGTGGTCTATTCACCCTTAAATCTAAGGTCAGAATTCTAGGTTTAAAATGAATTAAATCAGTTTAGGTAGCAACACAAAAAATGCACCCCACAGTAGGAACTCAATGCAAAATGTTTTTTGGATGCTATCTATTGAGCTGTCACTGAAACTTTGATTTCCACTGATAGTCCGAGTGCCAAGTCTGAAGCACTTGCCTGTTTGTTTTTCACACCTAGATTTTGCAAGAACCACACTGTCCATGGTGTCATTTTATGAAGACAGCCACTGCAGCACTGATAAGTGGTAGTATGGCTTGTTCCATACTTCCTGATTGCCTCTCTTTAATACAGGTGTATTCACTTTTGTTGCATTGATTATCTACTTTGGGGTCTGTATTTTTAATGCAGCCTTTCAAAAGTATTTGTTTTTGGTTGTTAATTAAGAGAAAATATTCTAATTGTCAACTAAGAAATAATGTAATTATTAAAAGTTGATGAATTTTGAAATATTTTACATTGAAGGGATTTTGCACAGAGGTGTTCTCACTTCTGTTGTATACTCATACTGTACCATGTTAGCATTAACATTTAGCATCTCAGTTCTGTCATCACATGTCTCTTGTCAGTCTTTAACATCTTCTGTCATATCTAAAACCAAACATGTAATAAAGCATATTTTTCCAACAGGTATCACAGCGGTCAGTTGTTGTCCATGTGTTTACCTGTGTCTGTTGCAGGGGTCAGGTGGACCCGGGTTCTCTTCCACCAAAGGAATAACAATCTTCTCAGCCATGTCCGTTAGCAGAGAGAATGTGGGATACAAAATGAAGTCTATAAATCCTGCAAGAACAAATGTCACTGTATCAACATGTAAAAATAGGATGTTATTCAGCCGTACAAGCATGAACTTTGCCATACAGTTTCTTTTACTTCAGTTAGCAACTTGAAGAGCAGTGCTGAGACTTAGGTAATATGATCTAACATTATATATATATGTGTGTGTGTGTGTGTGTGTGTGTGTGTGTGTGTGTGTGTGTGAGTGTAATTAGCACAATGCTTTTGAATGAGACAAAGAGAACCGGGGTAAACATAAACACCTTTTTTTCTTATTTGTGGAGGAAAGATGACTATTAACTGGATGTTTTAAAAACCTGAGTTAAAGAAACAGGATGTAGAGAGTGCTATGTGAGACATACCAATCTGGGACTCGGCTACAAGGGTGCTTTTTCGATCACACAGCGGAGAGAAGGGCAGGCCGAGCTCTGCCTCTCTATCACCCTCACAAAGATAGGAAGAGAGAGAGAAGATACTTAAAGGGAATCCCACACATTGCCTGAAAATAACTTCTTAAAGGTTATTTCACTCAAACTCTCACCACCAGATACTTTTAGGTTGTTCAAATAGCACAGTGTGAGTGGTTTTGTCTTTTTAAAGTAGCAAAACAAACATTTGATCACATCTTATTTTCGAAGCGAGTAGGACTGTTCAACACCTCTTCAATTCTGCTTCTTTTTGAAGTCCAGGCAGAGAAAATAAAGTGGGAGCAACCTATTGCTGCATTTACAGCAAATCAGCTCAATCCAGTAGCACTAAAAAACAGTCATTGGTGTCGTTACCTTTTGGCAAATCTCAGTGAGCATTTTCCCCTATGCATACATTGCATCAAAGTACCGTTTTTAAAAAGTAACATCTATATTGTTCTATGAAAGCTGCAAACCTGCATCTGCTGACGAAGCTCAAGTGATCTGATCGAAAGTTCCAGAGTAGTTAGTAAATAGCCCTTGAGCTATGCTACATGTGCTGCTCCCAAAGGTCAGTCAGTGCATAATCCATCTTGAGTTTTGTGAGATTTTAGGGCAACAACATAATTTCAACAACATCAGCTGCTTTGCTACATGTCTGGCTCAACTGATTCTTGAAATGTTTTCCAGAGTTAAATCTTTTTTTTTTTTTTTTTTAATCTGAGCTTGTAAGATCCTTTCTGGCTCTGACACTTTTGACGTCTAAGTAATGTACAACTCTTCAAAGAGATTTTCCGTCTCTGACTGTCTCTGCTTCATACCTTAGAGGCTATTTATGTGGTTTTCCTTAGCACTGACATAATAAACCCTCTTTGAAGGTTCCCCACTCTCCCTTTCTGAAATAGATGAGCCATTTACAAAACTGTTGCACTGCTATTAGATGTCTATTTTTTTGACTCATCAGTCATGCTGAGATAACACCAGATCAAACCAGTCAGATAAGAATAGAAGAAGACAGGACATTAATAGTGGATGTGATATGAGGTGAGAAATAAAATACTTTTCTTTACATTTTAAATTTGCATGTATTCATGTGGCAGATTATTTTAGCAAATTTGGTGAGTAAGTAATAAAGCACAATCAAAGCAATGGGAGATGAAGGAGAAGCTTCTAAAACTAAGAGCTCCACTTGATGGAAGTGAGGACTTTCAATTGAATGAATTGTAAATGCATTTTTTGAAAAGAAAAGGATCAAGGAGAAAGAGAGAGAGATAACATATTAATTGAATAATCTTGGAGGGATGACTGCAAACAAAGGAGTTCTGATGACTAAATCAGGTGAAATGAGGACTAGATGTCACTGATTTGCTGACCATAGCAAATGACAAAGCTCAAAAACTTGTACATTGGTTGTGCAACTTCATCTCTACACCAGCAACAGTGAGGAACCAGCAGAGAGATAATGAAAAATAGAGCCACAGGGTGAAACTGCTGGCCTGTTCAGAAACTGGTCCTGCACAATTACACTTAGCTTTTATACAAAGAAAAGGAACAAGATGCAATTTCTTAGATTTTCACATCGATCGATTCTGTCATTGTTGGAGAGAGCAAGTCAAAACTCTATAATTGCCATATGACAATGGTATCGATCCTGTCATCTCACTATGCACTGCAGCATTATAGCATTCCAATTTAACTTCTGTTGCACTTGAACACATTCTTGAACAAAAATTTAAGCACAGGAACTTGAAGTAAGACAGGAAAAGAGAAAAACAAAAAAGAGAGAGAAGCAAAAGTCACACTGGCAGGTCAGGTCTATCAAAGTGCCTACCTGCCTGAAAAACTCCTCCATCAGGGCTTTGGTCCAGCGAGAGTGCAGTGCCCAGGGCTTGGATGGATGGCTAATGTCAGCCGTGTGCAGTAACAGAGACAGTGCTTTGGGCTTGTCAATCCTGTTGAAGAAAGCATAATGCACTTCTTGTTGTTGTGACTCCAGACATGTCTGAAAAACAGACCTAACATCACCCAGCCTGACATTGTTTTGCCAATTTACCGGCAAAAAGAGCTCTGAACACTTGCTAAATGACCTCTCAGTTGTGTACCACGGTGTGAACAACAGCGCAGGGCTTGAGCATTACCGTTCTTGTTGTTGTAGACAGGATTTCATCGCTTTGACTTGGAGTAGGTGGGAGGACATGTCGGTGGCCAACACCATCTCTATAACAAGTGATCGCAACTCCCTTTAAACAAACACACGCACAAAGATACACAGTTTACTACTTGACCTTGCATGATGGGGGGAAAAAACTGCGTGGAGTAAAAAGGGCAAGCAGGAAGACTCAGTCCGGATGGATTTTCCTGTTCCCATGGTAACACTGACTGTCATTACAGTATGCTGCTGGTGTTTATCTCTGGTGATATCTGCAGAGCTCTTCTATGAATAACACAGTCACATACTGTGTCCATCATATATATATATATATATATATATGTGTGTGTGTGTGTGTGT